>NC_068991.1:36579461-36580246 GCF_001194135.2 Octopus bimaculoides | reverse complement strand
TCTCTCTCTCTCTGTCTCTCTCTCTCTCTCTCTCTCTGAGAGTGTGTCTTTGTGTCTGTGTGAGTGTGCACGAATGCGAGTGCATATATGTACGCATGTATGTAACGAATTGATGAAATAAAGAAATAAAGATTTAAAAAAAACAATTTGGTGGAGAACATGAAGACATAACTCTGTGAAAAGTCAAAAAAGCAGAGAATTAATTAAAGACTCATTGCTGCAAACTTGTTACAACGAATGTCACTTGCCGACCGATCCTTTGTGAGTGCCAGCAGTGAACACAACACGTTGACAAGTTCCTCCAACGTTTGTAAGTGACAAAAGGTGATGAGTTGTGTTTAACAACACACCAACCACGTCTATACAACAGTAGTAGTAGTAGTAGTAGTAGTAGTAGTAGTAGTAGCAGTAGTAGTAGTGGTGGTGGTGGTGGTGGTGGTAGGTACCACTGGAAGTCAAGCTGGGAGAGATAGCTGGGCGTTAGTGTTTGACTTGTTATCTTGGTGGGCTACCGTGTTGGACTTTTGGACTCTGAGGTTAAGCGTGATGTGATCCAGTTATTCTTCCATGCTTATTGTTGTCAACATATGTGTAAGAGCAGGATAAAGGTGTGAAAATATTCAGGCATATATATATATGCGAATGAGTGTAAGTCTCATTTTCCAAATACAAACATCTTCAAAACCAAACAAGATTTTTTTTTCTTTTTGCTAGATTGTGACTAGAATATGTTGGGGATAGAAAGTGTTTACAATAGGTATATATATATATATATATATATATAT
>NC_068991.1:36574099-36577578 GCF_001194135.2 Octopus bimaculoides | reverse complement strand
TCTTCTTCTTCTTCTTCTTCTTCTTCTTCTTCTTCTTCTTCTTCTTCTTCTTCTTCTTCTTCTTCTTCTTCTTCTTCTTCTTCTTCTTCTTCTTCTTCCAAACTGACCTGAAATATATTGCATACGCTTTCTCAAAAGGGAGTGGGGGAATCCGACTATGGAAAAGCCTGAAAACACTGCCGCTGTTTCAGTTTTAAGTTGACTATTTTAATTTGTTATTAAAAACAAGCGTCCTCTAGGAGCTATATTTTCGCCTACCCGTCTTTTAGCAATTTACTGGTACGCAGCATTTGCAAAAATGACAATATTTAATGGCGGTGCCCCAGCATGGCCAGAGCGTTAAGACTGGAACTACTAAAACAGTGAGAATAAATTACCATTATTATATTGTTCTTGTTATTGTCATAGCTTATATTGCTCTGTTTGTTATCAAACACACCGTTTTACAACCATATATGGGGGAAAGGTTCGAAATGTACGCTTTAACGATATGAACATCAAACTAACGATTATAGGATGGGTGAATGTTTACCCTTCATTCTTTGATGTTTGATACATAACAACGGAGGACATCGATCGAGGATATCGATAGCAAACAAACGTCAATAAAATCAACAATACCATTAACAATAAATAATGTCGCCAACACTAACAGCTAACATTGTAAATGGCCATTACAAACAAGTTCAGCCAAATCAACCCCATTAAAGACACCGTCACCAGCACACCATCAATCTTGATATTGTCACCAACACCACCCATGCTGCTATTGTCACCAACAACACTTCAACACCATCAACACCAGCACCATTAACTAACACTAGGATCCATCTAGGCGGTTGCTTGACTTGCTGAAAATAGCAGCCAAATTTCGCTGGCATTATATTCTGCTTCCCTAAGAAAGGAATATCACGTTCCGTAGTGTAGTATAGACAAACAAAACATTTGACGATAGTAAGAAATAACTCATAAATAGCAATGCTCAGCAGAAATACATGGCAGTTGCTGACGCAAAAATGTAGTATGGCGGCGAGTCTTGTGACGTATGATGCCGTCGGTGCTATGTCTTTGCACCAAAAAGAGATATAAACAGCATTCAACTGCACTATTTTCAACATACCTGAAAATATACATACATGAAATATACATACATGTAACGGTTTGTAGAGAAATCCAGCGCTTTGTATATTAATAGTTAGCAAGTTAGAAGATTACATATTTGTTTTTTCTAATGTCAGAGTTGTCAAATGTAACAGTTGGTAGGATTCATGGTAGGTGTCAGTCACCAAGAATGTATTGGGTGAGTTGGTTGTTTTCGAAGTGCATGGAATAAATGACAGAAGAAAATAATAGATGAAGTGGCCTTCATTTCACCTTCCAGTATATAAACAACTGCTTCGAGTTTTACAAATCCTAGAAAAACACACCTAATCAGATTATAATTATTTCAACAAGCTGTGAAAGGTAATATCCAAATAAGTAAAACATTCATGAAGTTATGCGTGAAATAGAATCCACGTATAGCAAGGTCATCTCTGCCTGCGCCCATGTAGTAAATGTCCACATATACATGCATATATGTGTGTGCATATATATATTTGCACACGTACACGCACGCACACACACACACACACACACACACACACACACACACACACACACACACACACACACACACACACACACACACACACATACGGTTTCTGTCTACCAAATCCACTTTCAAGTCTTTGGTCGGCTCGAGGCTATAGCAGAAGACACTTGCTCAAGGTGCCATGTCCTGCGTAGGGAGCTCTCTCGTCTCCCAAGGATCATGCTCTACAAAGAGCTTGCAATCGATACAAGACCCAGAAGAGGTCCGAAATTCCGTTTTAAAGACCAGTTCAAACGGACCTTGGCTCAAGCTAACATCCAGCCATCCTCATGGGAACAGATTGCCATGGATAGGACAGCCTGAAGGACTGCTATCCGCAATGGAACCAGCTCCTTCGAGCAGAACAGGTAACAGAATGAGGAGGCGAAACGGAGGAAAAAAAAGGAGCATCTTCAGCATCTTTGACCTGCACCGACTCTTTTGATTTGATCTTATGTACACTGTGGCTGGGAAAAAGACAGGTTGGTCGATCTTAAGCGATCTGCGTTGAAATAGCAAAATACAACCTTGAAATCTGATTGTAGCGCAGTTACGGCAACAATGTGGTTTCACTTGGTATAGGTACAAAATAAAGCAACACAAGAAAATTTAGGCTCACCCTACACAAAAACCTAGCAAGCAAGAATACGTATATCACCTAAGCAATACAAAATGCTAAACTAATAAACGTATACAAATACTTTTTATGAAATTTAAATCCTATTTCTCATACCTGGTATTCACATTGCAATGCTACAAAACACAATGCTACTAACTCAACACAGTACCTCTCATATCCTTAGTTACAGTCTGATAAGGTGGGACCCATAACAGTAGAATATTAAATCTCGTACATAGATACGGCATTCAGTGATTGATAAGACATGGTACAACATTAAAATACATAAACTAAAGAAAAAAGAAACCCAACACACACCATAAAAAAACAAACATCTTCAGTCATTGTATCTGGTTGTACAGGCTATCTGTAACACTTTAGGTTATCCTAAATGCCATTACTGGAAGAAATTCCAACGTATACAACACATCTTGGTGCAAAAAAATAATGCAGATAATATAAGAAGGATTTCAACTTATTCGATTTATACCCTAAACGTTTCACACTAAACCAAACTAATTGAGGTAAATCCTCTTCGAACATTTCCTTCTATCACAGGTGTCTTAGGAACCCCCGACTATATAGCAAACAACCTAAATCTATTCTCAGCACTTCACCATCAAGACAAATTGTACGTTCACACATCAATGACCAAAGCAAACACACTTTAAATTCCGTCAAAACAATAATATTCAGTTTAAATAATGTCGTAGATATATTAAAGAAAATAATTATTGAAAATGTCAACAAAACATATAGGGGTTGGACAAAATAATGGAAACACCTAGCATCATAGCATCATACTTTTGAAATATCTATATCAAAAGCTTCTTTATTTTTATCTTTTTTGATTTATTATTAGTGTTGCTTGATATGCTCTGCTAAAATTGCTGTTTCATTTCAGATATCATCAGAAAAAGGTAATTAAAATTCATCAAAATGACAGATCTATCGGACTTTCAAAGAGATCAAATTGTTGGTGCTTGTAAGGCAGGCGCTAGCGTAACGAAAACAGCCGAAATCTTTGGTGTATCAAGAAGTACTGTCTCGAAAGTAATGACAGCCTTTGAGAAAGAGGGGAAAACCTCCTCATCGAAACAAAATTCCGGAAGAAACCCAAAACTTTCAGGTAGGGAACGTCGGACTCTTTCGCGAATAGTTGGAAAGGATCTCAAAAGTGCAGCTCCCAAAATTTCTGCAGAGCTTAATGACTACTTTGAGAACCCA
>NC_068991.1:36570988-36573809 GCF_001194135.2 Octopus bimaculoides | reverse complement strand
TTAATATTCAAGACTATTTAAGCATTTTATCTGATCAAATTCATCCTATGGTTGCGGAACTGTTTCCGGAGGGAAACGCAATCTTTCAGGATGATAATGCACTAATTCACACAGCTAAAGTTGTTACTGCCAAAGGCCGTCCTACCCCATATTAAAATAAATTTGTTTGAAATTTTAAGGTGTTTCCATTATTTTGTCCAACCCCTGTATCTCACAAATCAACATTAAAAAACATCATGTTTCTATCATCGAAATAGCAAACCTATCATCGTTACGTCAAGCGGTGAATTGGCACAACTGTTAAAGCGTCGGACACTGTACTTGTTCCGACTCTCTTTGTTCTAAGTTCAAATCCCGATGAGGTTAACTTTGTTTTCATCATTTTGGGAATCGATAAAAATAAAGTACGGTAGGTTGGTGGAAATATCAGAACTTCGATCAGGATGTTTTGCGATATTTGTTTTAGCTCTTAGCAACCTCAGCTAAAATCATGCCATGTCTTTCTTAGATGGTTGATTTATCCCTGGCAACTTGGCTGCCTTCAACGGAGTCCACTCTGTAGCAAGCTCTCGAGTCATGTTTTCGATTTTCAGAGATTGTTGGGAGGAAGAATAGCTTCCTCTTTCCCACCAATCTCTGAGGGAATGTAATGGGTGATGGGCAAAGCCTTTTCTCTTGACTAAAAGATTAAAAAAAAATATGCGTATAGTCAGCAACAACTTAATAAAAAAAAGTTAGATAAAATGTTAAAAACAAGCAAGGGGTGAGACTTTATACAAAATAATGAACAGCATCAAAGGCCACAACAGAGTGAAAATAACTTCAAAGAATAAGAAAACTCATGAAATAAATTTTCGAAAATTAGGCGGCAAAGACAAAACAAAGTACAAAACTCATATACATATGTTCCACCTAGGCCAAAGGTTGGTCTCTTCCTTTCATTACCCTTCCAAAACAATTGATAAACCATTATTTGATTAACCATTCCACAACAGTAGACGTACAAACATACTTACGCACACACTCACTCGCACACGTACATACGCAGACGCATATGTGCTTATATACATGTGTATGTATGTATGTATGTATGTATGTATGTATGTATGTATGTATCTATCTATCTATCTATCTATCTACCTATCTATAAGTATAACCAGCCGAAATTGCAAAGATAATCTGGAACTCGACTGAGGAAAGAAACCTCCGAATGAGCCGGCCTTGTTTTCTTTGTATCGTCTATCTGAATGTTTTGCGTTCTTGTCCCATTTTGTATTTATATGTATGTAAAGACATCGTATGATAATAGAGCAAAAAAATTAAGACATTATAAGCCGTGAGCGGTTCTCTCGCCTTAAGGGAAATTTCTCCCATCCTTCTATTTCTAAGCAAACTCTCTTTCTCTCCGCCTCATATTCTGAAAGCAACCGTAGTGGCACCACTAACAGTCACCGGTCAAATTTTACACACACACAAACGCACACACACACACACACACACACACACACACACACACACACACACACACCACATGCGCACACACATACATGGTCGCGTGCATGCATATATGTATATACATACGCATTTAAAGGTTTATATTTTTGGGCAAAAGAAAATACAGGAGGATCATTTGTGATTTTATTCAATATATTCCCGTCACAGATTCACACTCTTCTTGCATCGGTGTTTCAGTTTTTCTAAGCCCTGTAAGAGAACTCGGAAGGTTCGACCTCAGCCAGGTCTTTCTCGATATCCTTAAAGCCAAAATCTTCTCAGCACCCCCACTTATATTCTTTTACTCTTTTACTTGTTTAAGGCATTTCACTGCGGCTATGCTGGGGAACCACTTACATATATATTATATATAAGACGCGCGCACACATATACAGTAATCCTTCAACTATCGCGGCTGTTACGTTCCAAAAAACCCCGCGATAGGTGAAAATCCGCGAAGTAGAAAAAGTACTGTATATTTTTTTAATTATTTTTATAATTTGTATGTATTTATTTCATTATAAATGCAAAACAACACGACGGAGGAATCGACGTAAGCTTGAATAATAAACCGCGATATGTGAACCGCGATATAGCGAGAGATTACTGTATATTGGTATTTTACATGCTAAATATATATACTTTGGATAGTTGTAGTTCGGTACAGTTACGTGTGATTTAATTGTGAGAGCATATGGTAAGAAATAGAACAGTAAATTGACACACATAAACACACACACACACACATACACGCATATGTGTGTATATCTATCTATCTATCTATCTATCTATCTCTATGTATACTCTATGTTTACTCTACCGCCTATATTGAGGTCCTGGAATTAATTGTTAAGCCCTGGGTAGACAGTGTATGCAATGGAAGGCCATATGTGTTTCAGTAAGACTCAGCACTATCACACATGGCTCTAGTAACACAAGAATGAATAGCTGAAAATTTTCAGTAATCACATTCGGTTAAAATGGCTTATTGATGTGTTTTGTTTCTCTTTTATCCCCTGACGTGAAGATTGCATTGTTTTACATCATTTTATTCCTTCTGGAGTAATACCAATGTTTACTTCGAAACATACGTCGGAAGTAGAAAGATTTGAATAACACCTGCGTTTAACTCCATTTATTTATTTATCTATGTTATCAAAAACATTTCACCAAAATCAGGAATTTCTACCTTTATAAGTAGGCTGTTACATCCTTGGTACTTATATGAATTTTTGCTGCACTGGTAACCATTTATTTTTTTTTTTCCGTGTTATTTGAAAACATTGAAAACACACACATACATTTATATATATATATATATATATAT
>NC_068991.1:36567238-36570568 GCF_001194135.2 Octopus bimaculoides | reverse complement strand
GGGAGAATTTGTGTACAAGAGAAGTCCTGTGATGTTGATTTTGAATAAGGAAGTGTGGCTAATCACTACCATTATGGAAATAAACAGCAAATTAGAAGAGGAGTCTTTGAAGCGGAATTGAGTTGTTGTTTGGTGTTGGGAATGAAGTCGTGGGGAAAGAGAGACAGAGGGAGAGAGGGGAGAGAGAGAAAAAGAGAGCGAGGGGAAGAAGATGATGAGCGAGTGAGTGTGTGTGAGAGAGAGAGAGAGAGAAAATGAGGGAGAGAGAGAGAGAGAGAGTGAGAGAGTGAGAGGGAGAGATATATCAATAACACAAGCTCGTATTGGGTCCGTGAAAATGACAGAGTCGCTTACCAAAGAAGTAAAGAAAATTTCGAGCATTAAATCACTTTGGTGGTGGTGGTGGCGGTGTTTCGGTGGTTTGGATGTGGGTTGTAATAGTGAAGAGTGGTAGTGGTGATGATGATGATGGTGTTAGGTGGTGACATAGGTGGTAGTGGTGGTGATAGTGGATAGTAGTGGTAATGGTGACAGAGGTAGCGGTGGGTTTATAGTAGAAGTAGTAGTAGTGATGGTGAGGGTAGTGGTAGATTTTTTTGAGTAGTGCTGATGTGAGTTGCATCGGTCGTAGTCGTGCCGATGATGTTGAAGATGATGATGGTGGCGATGGTGGTGGTGGTGGTGGTGGAGGTGGTGGTCGTGGTCGTGGTGGTCGTGGTGGTCGTGGTGGAGGTGGTGGTGGTGGTGGTTATGGTTATTACGGTAGCGGTGGTGTTGATAGTGGTTTTGGAAGACGGTGATGGAAAGAACACCTTTCTGCTAGTCACATGATTCTCTTAAGTATTACATGAATATACATACAGACACACATAGATACAGACACATACATACATACACATACATACATATAGATACAGACACATACATACATACAGACAGACACACATAAATACATACAGAAACCATCATATATGGATAAATACACATATATTCGCATACTTAGGCACACATCTACACATATCCACACCACCCATGTATATGGATACATATATATGAATACTCATAAATTTGAAAAAATATCGATGGATATTATATATTGTATAATTAAACAAGTATGTATGTATAAGTATGTGTATAACCAGAGAGAACAAGAAGGACAAATAGAGAGATGTACATTCACATAAACATACATGCACGCATATATATGCATGTCTGTATATATATGCATGTTTTCTCAGACGACACCCTTCGGTCATAAATGAAAATGGGATTGCATTTACCCTCCGAGGCAAATGCAAAGTTACCCTCCGAGGCAGAAGTCCGGGCAGGGTTGTTTGTGGAAGACCAACAGTCGCCTATGCATACCAGCCTCCCCTCTCCACGCCACTGATGTTATCCAAGGGAAAGGTAAAGGCCGATACAGCTTCGCACCACTGATATCGCAACTCATTTCTACAGCTGAGTGGACTGGAGCAACATGAAATAAAGTACATACATACATACATACATACATACATGCATACATACATACATATATATATATATATATATATATATATATATATACCGGAGTAAGCACATGAAATGTGCAACAAGGTGGAAAAAAGAGTACTCAAATACCAGAGGTAGAGTAATATGCTTTATTTAAAAGCATATTATGTGGACATGACCCAATATATATATATATTAATAATAATAATATGACAAAAAAAGAATGAATAAGACCTCGATATTATGTAAAATAGAGTAATTTATCTATAAATATAATATGTGACAATTAGTTGGTTGTCATAATAAAACTCAGAGCTTCGGATACCGGGGCTGAAGTCTGCTCCGGCATCTCATCAGTTATTAAGACAAAACGCTATGAAAAAAAATACCGTTGAATAAAGGGAAATTACTCCAATAGGCATGGTGAAAGTAATATTTCATTCATAGAATCCGCATATGCACACATATATATACGCATATACATGTATGTATATATATCTATATACACACTCACACACGCGTGAACATATACATACAAACACACATATATACATATATATGTGTCTACGCATACACGCACATACACACACATATATACCCATGCACGCATCACTACGCTCATATATTCATATCTACACGCGCACACATATACATACGCGGATATACAAAACGTAGTTGATACGCACATGCATATACATACGCGGAAAACGTATATACAAATTAAAACACATACGCAAAAACGCACGCATCATTATGTTCATATACACATCACTATACGCACATACACATACATACGCGGATATATAAAACGTAGTCTATACGCACATGCACATACACACGCCGATAGACGTATATACAAATAAAAACACATACGCAAAAAACATAATCCGTAAAACATTCACATTCGCCGCAAAACTTGAATATTCAAATGAGTTATATATATACATACACAAATACACCCTCCTGTCTGTCAACCACAGCTACACCTGCAGATATATAAACGTAGATGCATACATATATGTATGAAGGAAGGAGACAAGTACAACAGGCAGAGTCTTGCACTCATATATATACAATCATTCATACACATGTATATATGCACGTACATATACATTAGGTATATACTACACGTGTATAAGTTACACAATTATAAAGGGCGAAAAATAATATACAGAAAAAATATATAAAGTAATAAAATATATATAAATATGTGAGATGTTAAGACATATGAAAGGCTTGTACGTGGACATAATATAAAAAGCAGGTTTGGGGGTCCAAAAACGTAGCAAATGTTTTGCCATATGTGGACATGACCCAAAAAGTTCAGTTCTTGAATTTAGACATGTAGCGGGGTCTAAAGAACTTTTCCAGAGAAGCCATCTTTCCATATCGCAAAGACCGCACTCTCCACTGCCGTTGGTTTAAGGCTTACACTTGGCCAAGATCTTCCAGTGAATCTTGTAGTTGACACCTTTTTCTCTTAAGAACCATATATAACTGGGAAATTTGGTTGTTTTCCTTTTATCCCAATGTCAGTTTGGATGATGTGGCTGTAAAATCTGCTCTGTGTAAGCATTCGATTTGTCTGGGCACGCTTACGTTAAAAAACAATTTTAGAATGACTTTTTTTCTGTCAAAACGCTAAAAATAACTGACCAACAAAAAACAACAACCAAGATTCAACCGAATCAAAAAATAAACCCGAATACTAAGCGAACAAAGATGAACCATCCCACTTCCATTGCGTGCGCACAAGCACACACACAAACACACACACACACACACACACACACGCACACACAAACACACACATATTCACATATCCCCTTTTACATACAC
>NC_068991.1:36561571-36566257 GCF_001194135.2 Octopus bimaculoides | reverse complement strand
CTCCATATAGGCGACTCTTAGTAGTGCTTAAGAGATTCAAACTTAGACTCCGATGCTTTTTTACAAGGGATCAGTTCCATAAGGTAAAGAAGGCTATAAGAGGGATCAAATTGAGCGAGTATAGAGGCAATTATGCGGATAATTCTGGGGAGTTAGGTGGCCAGATGTTAGGGTTGTCTGACGGCCTGCTTGTGTGGCATGGTGCAGAGTCCTATTACCAGACACAAGGTCTTCCAGCAGCCACTCTCTTGACCCAGGGTAGCACTACCTCTTCCAGGCACTTGATGTAGGCCCCCGTGTTGAATCTGAGACCGTGTGGGAAGATGAATGGGGGCATAACATCACCATCACTAGTGATCACTCCAAACTCCAGGATGTTGACTAGATGTTTGATTTTTGTCACTCTTGGTACAGGTTTTGGGGACACGACAAGCCAACGGTTGTTCTGTGTTCACTATCTGATCCTGGCAGAAATTTTTCTCCTCTGAGAAAAACCAAAGTATATTCGGTTAGAGGGGATGCTTGAGATTGTTCAAATGCTTCGTAGCGCGGTCTTTCCTCTTGTCCTTGATGGTTTGGGATAAAAAGTGGCCCTTTCTCATCTTGTATGAGGAATACCGAATGTCTTCATGCACTACCTACCTGATAAGAAACTCAGCTACTCCCATGTCCCTGGCGATGGACCTGACTGATTTGGAGGGATCATTGTCAATCATGGCTTGCACCGCACCAACAAATTCAGGGGTTCTTTTCTTATCAGAACAATCAAAGTGAGTTTTCCGAGCTGCCATACCTTCGTAATCACTATTAGACTCATCCAGTTCTTTCCGAATCCTCCGCATTGTCCTCAGATTGACACCCAAACACGCTGAAATGTTTGTATTGGAGCTTCCGGCACGAATGCCAAGCAGTACAGCATGTCGTTTCCAAATTTCTGGCAGAGTAAATTGTGTCATGGTATTTTTTTCTGACAGACGGTACCCAACTGACCCTACTATACTGCGTAGTCCACACACACACACACACACACACACACACACACACACACACACACACACACACACACACACACACACACACACACACACACACACACACACACACACACACACACACACACACACACATACACACATACAAGGGAGGGGGCAAGTTGCTCTTGAAAGGTATATAATAATTATCCAGTTGGATGCCGATGCGAGGCTGAAGGGCTCATATACGAGGCTTTGGTGATACCTAGACCTGATATCCGCACTAACAGTAATGTATCATCAAGCAGCAATATTATTAGCAGATTAATCAGTTCTCACGCCAATACAGTTGCCACGCCCAGAGATAATAATCAGTCCTGGACCAGCATCATAGAGAGCGTCACCGAAGACCCTGGTACCACCGCCACGGATAATGAACGAACCATAGTTACAGATAGAGTGACCAGGCCCGCAATGTATGTTACCACCAGCACCTTCAAATAATGACCTATCCAGGACCAGCGACTTAGAGGAGGTATCCGCCGTTCCCAGTTCCGCCACCTCAGAAGATGAACAAATATTTATCTTCGACACCGATGGGATGACCAGCCCCGCGCCATATATTACCACTGGTGCGAAGAGAGTCACATCCCATCTGTGTAAATATATTGCTCTGTGAGTACTTCGTTCAACCAACGTTTTCTTAAACACCAATCATCAGACTTTCTGAATCCCAGAAAGACAGTTTGTCACGTTCCTGGCCCGCCATGTATGGCACGATCAAAGATCAAGTGACATTAGGCGGAAATTAATTGATCATCCGAGCCCATATTTTAATGGAAGTGGCCGTTGCAAGATCTGTATCGCAGTGAGAGCCGAAATTCTTAAAGACTATAAGAAACCTGGCGCATTAAGCAGCCGTATAGAAATGTTTTCTAAATGAATCCACTTCAAGAGATGCTTACTGGAAAATTGGATCTCCCCGTTTGCTAGTTAGGTCTCTTCGGGTCTATAAGGGTTCCCCTCTGTCTCTGATTCAGGGAGATAACCCGTCTTCATTAACTTTTTTTTTTTGTTAAGATGTATTCCACTGAGCGTTTCCTCATGTCTGCGACGTCGATATTTTAAATTTTGTATTTATATAGAGTCTGACGAGCTGTCCACACGGCTTTGCTTTGTGGGTGCGATACCTCGGATAACTCTATGTCCAAGATATAAAATTTTTATTGTAATAATTACTGCTCTATTCTTTAGAGTGTGCTTCTTTCTGATATATGTTTTTTTTTTATTAACTGACTATATATATATACACACTGGCCAAAATAAGTTTAAGACCGATGATGACAGTTCTATTCCTTCATTAATATATTTTTAACAAAACTATAAAATTATTTTACTTTTTACAGTTTATGTAGAATTTGTTTTCTCTTTCGAATGATATAGGCGTTACATATCTTTCTACAATTCGATTTAATTCTAATGCGCAATTCATTAAAATGATTAGAAATTGTCGGCAAAATAATTTAAAGACCGTACCAAGATTATACAAATTAATAAACCAAAGGGTGGTCATATGACTGGTAGTACTGCACTATTTTGTTTCATAATCAAGTATTGTTACACATTAATTCGCTCTGGGAAAGCGTTATAGTATCTGCTCAGTTACTAGATCAAAGATCGTGTTGCTTCATCAGCAAAATGTGTCCTTCATGAACATTAGCAAGTAATTAGAATGCAATAAAATGGCTTGTGTTCAAGCATGGAAGCTTGAACACAAGCCACTGGTCAATACAAAGATCTGCAAAGAACAGGCGCTTCGAGAAAAACAACTGTACAGATGGATCGACGAATTCATAGGCTCTCTGAAGGTAAACGAATGCTAACAGCAGTGGACATTTGCAAGCAATTATCTGATGAAGCTGACATCAGCTTTACACCACAAACTGTCAAAAACCGTCCGGATCGAAGTTTGCTAAAAGCCATATTGAAAGGACGGCTGAAAACTCGTCAAAAGTTCTTTGAACCGACGAATTCCGCTTCTGCATCTTTGGATCAGACGGAAAGACTTATGTTAGATGGCATCCAACTGAAGAATTACATCTTAAGTGTGTCAAGAAAACGGCGCAAGCAGGATGGTAATGGTGTGGGTCACGTTCAACAGCTTCCGCGTTGGTCCAGTTGTTAAGATCGATGGCAGACTGAACAGTGTAGGTTATCTGCAATTGGTAAATGAAAATGTGCTGCGATGTTTAAATAATCAGGTGCCACTGGGATCTATTTTCCAGCAGAACAATTGCCCCGTTCATAAGGCTAGGAATTTTTGCAATATTTTGAGCGCAATAATATGGTGATTATCGAGTGGCCTCCGCAGAACCCGGATTTGAATCCGATAGAAACTTTATGGAATTATGTTTCTAAAAGAGTTCATGCTAAAAAAACCAACAAATTTGTCCCAATTATATAATTTTATTGAAGAAATATGGCAGAACATTCCAAGTGATTTTTGTGCTCATTTGTTGAACTCCATGTCCCGCAGTTGTAAGGCCGTAATTGAAAATAACGGGTATGGAACTAGATATTAATAATAAATTTTTGTTTGTTGATCATTTGTGCCGTAAATTTTCAATTTAAACAAAATAATGTTGGTATGGTCTTAAACTTATAATGCCAACAATTTTTAATCATTTGAATTAATTGCGCATTAAAATTATTCAAGCTGTAGAAAGATATATAATGCCTATATCATTCGAAAGAGAGAAAAAAACTGTCATCATCGGTCTTAAACTTATATTGACCAGTGTATATAATTGTAAGATCCAGGGATCGAGGTGTAGGAAGAAAGTTAGCTTCAAGCAATTCGTAGTAAATATAAACAAAAAAACAACCCTCAAGAATGATAGTGATTTATATATAAAGTAAATAAAGACCCCCTTCGGTCAATTATGAACATGGGATTGCACCTAGAATTTTCCCCTCCGAGGCACATGCCTAGGCAAGGATGTTTGTGGGAGATCACCAGTCACCCATGCATATCAGTTTCCCCATTTTATGCCACCGATTTCCAAGGGAAAAGCAAAAGCTGATACAGCTTGGCAACCAGTGACGTCACAGTTCATTTCTACAGCTGAGTGAACTGGAGCGACGTAAAATAAAATGTCTTGCTCAAGAATATAACACACAGTCCGGTTAAATAATCGAACTCATTACATGATGATTGTGAGCCCCACGTTCTAACCACTTAGTTATGCGCCTTCACACACTCACGCGCGCGCGCGCACACATGCATGCACACATACATACACACCTATATGTATGTATGTATGTATGTATGTAGATAGGTAGATATGTTTGTATATATACACGAGTACCTATATATAATTATACATAAACACACTAAACACACACACACACGCGCACACACTCACACATGCACACACGCACACACGCGCACACACACACACGCACGCACACGCACACACACACACACACTCACACGCACACACACACATATATATGTTACACATACACGCACGAACGCACACCCATGCATATCAATGACTCCGTTTAATTTCACTGATACGAGTTCTTCCATCAGTTGGATCAAAGACAAAAGTATCTGTTGCAAGTGTGTGTATCGCTGGAAATAATTCTCTTATAAAACATTATTACACGAATAATTTAACAGAAGAGAATTCTCGTTGATTGTTGGGTAGCT
>NC_068991.1:36557549-36560326 GCF_001194135.2 Octopus bimaculoides | reverse complement strand
GTGTGTATTTGTGTGTGTGTGTGTGTGTGTATGTGTGTAAATGTGTGTATGTGTGTATGTGTGTGTGTGTGTCTGCGCGCGCGCGCGTATGCAAGCGTGTATCATTGTCGTTCTCAAAGGCAAATATTTGTGTTGCAAATCTGCTAGAAATAGCAGCCTAACAGCCACATTTCACTCGATTTATAGCGTTAAAGAAATAAAATTTAAAAAAAACGGGGACCATCCTTGTTTTTAGAACAATGTAGTCCTGTACGTGTCATAAAAAGGAATGGTCTGGTTTGGAATGTCTTGATTTGTATAGGTTTGTCTGATGGTCGTTGGCCTGGACCTAAACAACAGCAACAACAACGACAACAACAATTGCAGCTACTCCTATCAATATCATCGCCAACGCAACTGCGGTGGAGTCCATCATCTTTGTCAATACATCGTCATCGTCATCCGCGTTCCGTTATATCCTACACAACTGCCAACACCTATGACACATCTTCCAGTGATGATGACGACGACGATGATTATGTTGATGACCGTGATGATGATGATGATGACCCTCATCCTCATCATCGTCCTCATCATCAGTTTCATCTTTCTCTTCTTCTTCTTCCTCCTCATCCTCCCCGTCATCATCATCATCATCCTCGCCGTTCTCTTCCTCTTCCTCCTCTTCATCCTCATCCCCATCCTCATCATCATCCTCATCATCATCCTTATCATCATCATCATTATCATTCTCATCATCAGTCTCATCTTTCTCTTCTTCTTCCTCCTCCTCCTCAACATCAGCCTCATCCTCCCCATCATCATCATCATCATCATCATCTTTCTCTTCCTCCTCCCCATTATCATCATCATCATCATAAACAGTTGCAGCATTATGAAGTATATACGTGGTCCTTCGCATAATGTTGAACTAAACACACCATAAACTTTCTCATTCACAATCACCACCAACTCCACCACTACTAAAACAATACACCACGGGCGCCGCCACCAACCGCCGCCACCACCGCTACCACCATCACCACCATCACCATCACCGTCACTCCCATCGTCCTCACGATCTCCATAATAAGATCATCAACAACAATAATATATAGTGACAGATTTATGTTTGTCATAATTATATTTAACAACATCCCCGTTCTTTCTATTCACACCGCCCCCACGTACCCATTTAGCATCTCCTACACCCACATTTATACTTTTGTAGTTTTCTTTTCCATTCATGTCATCAAACTAACGGTGATGACTATGATGATGAGGATGATGATGACGATGAGGATGATGGTGATGATGACAAATGATGACGTCGAAGATGACGACCAGCAGTAGCATGTGGCAAGGCCGTAGCAGCAATAATAACTATAATTTCACACTAAAACTAATGATTAAACCAAATATATTTCAATCAAGTTTTCTCCGTATAATTATGCTTGACAGTTAAGATACTAACACGCGCGCGCGCACGCACACACGCGCACACACACACACACGTGTACATGCATAAGCTTACATACAGATACAGTTGAACTCTTGCGGAAAACAACTCATTCAGGCACAATTTAATGCGGGGAAATCGGATGGAACTGAACTCGCAAATGATTTGTTATACAATTATGCTTCTATGTACGTATATATATACATACACACACACACTCACACATACATTAACACGGGGTTATGTGCGTATGTATCAAGTATATTGTGTAATTTAATGCCAGATAAGAAGTATATTCATGTATGTATATATATGTATGTGTGTGTGTGTGTGTGTGTGTGTGTGTGTGTGTGTGTGTGTGTGTGTGTGTGTGTGTGTGTGTGTGTGTGTGTGTGTGTGTGTGTGTACAGGGTGCGGTGAATATATTGTGGTCTAAATTAGGTAAAAATGAAAATAACACTGATATCTCATTTTAACAGATATATTTATCAAAATTATATAAAAATATCTTGAAATACCAAAGAGTAAATTTATTCAATAAAATCGCCAATGGCTTCAGCCACACCCTTCAGACTACTTCGAATTCTCCTGCAACTCTTCTGGACGGTCTCCTTGTTTAAGTTGGTGAATGCTGCCATAATCTTTGCCTTCAGTTCATCTTTGGTGTTACAAGGAGTTTTGTTGGTCTCTCGCTCAACTGCGCCCCACACATAATAAACAAGAGGATTGCAGCCTGAGAAGTTAGTTGACCAAATTTTAGGGGTTATGTGATCGCAGAAATTGTCTGACAGTCATGACTGGGTTCTCCTGCTTGTGTGGCGTGGTGTAGAGTCCTGTTGCAGACATAGGGTCTTCCAGCAGCCACGCTCTTGACCTAGGCAGCATCACCTCCTCCAGCCACTTGATGTGGGCCTGTGTTGAATCTGAGATTGTGTGGGAAGATGAATGGGGGCATAACGTCGCCATCACTTGTGATCACTCCAAACACTACGCTGTTCACTGGGTGTTTGATTTTTATCACTCTTTGTACATGTCCTCAGATTCCACTGACCTTAGATTGACACCCAAACATTCTGAAATGTTCGTATTAGGGCTTCCTCCGCAAATGCCAAGCAAGTACAGCATGCCGTTTCCAAATCTCTGGCAGAGTGAATTGCGTCCTGGTGCTGTTTTTCTCAGCTGACCCTACTATACTGTGCACATACACGAAATTAAAAATGCAAAACGGTGACTACTTACCCATCGAACCTTGTATATATACATTTATATATGTATGTATATAGCTGCACACACACACACACACACACACACACACACACACACACACACACACACACAC
>NC_068991.1:36553641-36556693 GCF_001194135.2 Octopus bimaculoides | reverse complement strand
TATATATATATATAGATAGATAGATAGATAGATAGATTGATAGATAGATAGATAGATAGATAGATAGATAGATAGATAGATAGATAGATATAGATATATATACACACATATATATACATATATATGTATATGTGTGTGTATGTGTTTGTGTGAATGTATGTGCGTGTGTGTGTGTGTTTTCGTGTGCGTGTGCATATGTGTGTGTTTGTATCTGTGTTCCCCCCACCCACCGATTTAGAACCGGTGTTAGTATGTTTACGTCCCCGAAATCTAGCAGTTCGGCAAAAAGAGACCGATAGAATAAGTACCAGGCTTGAAAAAAGAGTACCGTGCTCGATTCATTCGAATAAAAATTCTTCAAAGCGATGTTGCAGTATGGTCGCACTCTAATGACTGAAGCAAGTAAAAGGTAAAAAAGGATAAAAGACATGCATACGTATGTATGTATGTATGTATGTATGTGTATGTGTATGTGTATGTGTATGTGTATGTGTATGTGTATGTGTATGTGTATGTGGATGCGTGGTTCTAAGCGTGTGTATGTGGATGCGTGGTTCTAAGCGTGTGTATATGTGTGCACCTATGTTTGTGTGTATTTGGACATGCTTATATATTTGCATACAGTTTACAACTGTGATCCAAGAACTCGGAGAAGACCACTCCGAAACCCTCCACAGATGGGAAGATGATTTAGCCAAACGATTTAGGTCAAAATAGAAAAGAAGGGCGCAATCAAGAAAGAATTGGAAGTGCACTATGGACAGCGATGTATAACGACATCCGAGAGGGAACGGATGTAAGTATGTATGTATGCATGTGTGTGTGTATGTATGCGTCTATATATATATGCGAATGTATATACATATATACATGTATATAAATATATATATGTATGTATATCTATCTATCTATCTATCTATCTATATATATATATATATATATATATATATATATATATATATATATATGCATATATGGGTACAGACCGTCACGAACTGTTTAAACAACATGAAGTACGAAAACAAACGGGTTAAATACGCAAACAACGAGAAGTAAGAAGTAAACACATATACCAAAGTACATAAATGTATGCATTGGAATAATTCACATTTGGAAAATATAGAGATGGCAACTAGAATAACTGAAGTAATAACTGAATCAATCTTCATGTAACACTACAAATTCTGGATAAAGCATTTTATTTCGCACTAAGAATATATGACTGAAATTTGACTTATACTCACAAAAGTAGAGTGTCTCTCCAAAGATGTCACATTAGAAGACTCGCATTGTTACTTGATATATATTGCAATAATTATCTCACCAACGGTGAGATGATAGAAGAAACAATTCTACATTTGAAATTCGAAAAAGCAGAGTCACCAACATTGATATACTATGAACGGATTATGCCGAAGCTATATTTTATTTAAAGAACTGAAGGCCCAAATTGCACGAAGGCAAATGATCAAAATATTACCTAAAATATCGTTAATACCAGACAATTACTGAAAAGTAACAGTCAGGAGATTAGTTAACAATCTTTCCTTAATAGTATTGATCTTTCCTTAAGGCGGCGATCTGGCAGAAACGTTAGCAGGCCGGGCGAAATGCTTAGCGGTATTTCGTCTGTCTTTACGTTCTGTTTCAAATTCCAGCGATGTCGACTTTGCCTTTCATCCTTTCAGGATCGATAAATTAAGTACCAGCTGCGTACTGAGGTTGATCTAATCGACTGGCCCCCTTCCTCAAATTTTCGGTCCTTGTGCCGAGAGTAGAAAAGAATATTGATCCTTCCTTAAAATATTGATATTAATTTTGAATGTGAAATCGCGTGGCTTAGTGGTTAGGGTATTTGGTTCACGATCGTAAGACGTGAGTTCGGTTCCCGGCAGTGCATTGTGTCTTTGAACAAGATACTTTATTTCTCGTTGCCCCAGTCCACTCCTCACATTGCAAAAATGAGTAATACCTGTAATTCAGAGAGCCAGCCTTGTCACATTCTGTGTTATGCTGAATCTTCCTGAGAACTACGTTAAGGGTACGCATGTCTGTGGAGTGCTCAGCCACTTGCATGTTAATTTCACGGACAGGTTGTTCTGTTGATCGGATCAACTGAAATCCTCGTCGTCGTAAGCGACGGAGTGCCAGACTATGTAAGTTTTTGAATATTAATATTTTTGTGTCTTCAATCGGTGTGTGAAGAGATTGAAGCCAACTTGAATACATCACAGTAACATATCCATATTTATAATGATGCGATGTTTAAATCAGTAATCTGTATGCTCCCGTGATATGAGACTGCGATGTTTAAATTAGTAATCAGTATGTTCCCATGATATTAGATGGACGGATAAAACAGCATCTGTAGCAAGATATGAACCAATGCTCTACATCTGTATATTCACCTCGCTTCTCCCCGACCTAGTCAAGAGTTACTAGTTCTGTTTTTTTCACTAATCTTAAAGCAGTCACATATTGTACAAAACTATTCTTGTCTATGTCAACAGGAACATTTCTCAGCAAATTTCTTCTTAACCGTAAACAAACCTATTCTATGATTTCACATTCACTCAAGTATTTTTTTTACAATTTTATTTTACTTACATTTTCATTTATGTTTTGTGTATTTTTCCTCCATTTTTCACACACAATAATAGGAATCTTTAGGCTTCAGCAATGTATAGGTAGAAAAAAAAAGCAAGAAAAACTTAAAAATGAAAATTAAAAAAATGTAAAAATAAAAGAAATACATAGAAAAGGGAAAAGGCGAGATTTGAGCAAAAAGTTCAAGCAACACAACCAATGACGACAATACAACAAAAACAGTAAATAATAAAATCAATAACAGCAGCAGCAGCAACAATAACAGCAGCAATAATAATAATAATAATAATAATAATAATAATAATAATAATAATAATAATAATAATAATAATAATAATAATAATAATAATAATAATAATAATAGCAACAAAAAACAACATTAACAAATGTAAGGAGAATGGGTGAAAATAGAAAGTGGACAGGGTTGTAATCCGTATATTTAGTT
>NC_068991.1:36550586-36553203 GCF_001194135.2 Octopus bimaculoides | reverse complement strand
TATATATATATATATATATATATATGCATGCATGTGTATGTGTGTATGTGTGAGCGTGTGTGTGTATGTGTGTGTGCATGAATAAACTTAAGGACGTAAAAACAGCGATAGATATAGAAACGAGGAATCATAAATAAATTGTGAGATAGATATGTGTATATAGTTATGATATTTATACTTGCCCATACACTCATAACAAACATACGTCCACATATATACATATATGCAGAGTGAGAGAAAAAAAGAGGTAGCGAGTGAGAGTGATGAAGAGACAATCATATTTGAAGGGATATATGAATACATTAAAATGACAAACAGCAAAAGAGAACACACAAACCTATATATAAATATACGTGCATATATAGTTAAGTGTATATGAACACACGCAAATATCTGGATTTGTGTCACTGTCCGCCCTTTCTCTCTCCCTCCCTTTCTGTCTTCGTCTCAGTGTCTGAGTACATACGTACATACATTTATATATACATACATACATACATACATGCATACATGCATACATACATACATACATACATACATACATACATACATACATACATACATATACAATTAATTCGGTCTACTGGAACAATACTGACTAAAACTCTGAGTTTTATCAAGCGTGGAAAGGTTTTCAATCAAAAATGAGTCATTGATCGGCCATTTTGTTTTCAACTGAAGAAACGTACATCTATTCGACTCTTGTATGTATGTATGTATGTATGTGTATGTCTGTGTGTGTGTTGTATATGTATGTATGTATGTATGTCTATGTATATATGTGTGTATGTATGTTGTCTTTCAATTTTAATTATCTGAAGTCTCTCTTTAACAAAGGAGCTGGTTTCTGATAAAGATACAGATCTTCATAGTTTGAATGCAAATAACAAAAGCAAGTTCCCATTTTGACCTTGAGAAAAGTCTTGCATACTTCTACTGTTCTGTTTACACATTTTGTTTGTATTTTTTCTGAAAACTCCTTACTATCTGAATTGTGACTGAGGCATTTACTCGTAAAACCAAGTGCTCTAATTATTATTGGTATAAATAAAGTTATAACCTGGATGAAGAAGATGGAGGTTTCGAAGCAGTGGTTCATAATTATTCTCTTTCTCTTTGATATTTCGAAGAGATATCCATATCAGTAGAGCAGCTGATTTCTGTGACAGAATATACTTTTTCCTGTCCATCCTAAATCAGAAGTATTACATTTGCACTTGGTAGAAGTTTTGATGGAAATCTTCCCCCAATATTCCCTGAGCTGATGTTTGTACATGTATTCCAAAACAGGGTGGTTCTCCATATCTGTCCCAGAGCTATCTTTTTTTTTTCAGATGGCATCGTATATTGTTTTAACGATAATGTCGGGTTGCATATGGATGGTAGTAACCTTGATGGTATTTTGGGGCAACTGTTTGAAATCGTTCAATTGGTATTTTGGGGCAACATGCTTGAAGTCGTTCAGTGAAATATTGACATAATCGACATTCTTGATTGCATCTCCACAGGCTTCACTGTCTTGATTGTTTATAAAGTATTTTGTAGCGCTCTCTTACTCTTAGAATTCAAATGCATAGCCTTCGAAGTTTGACGTGATGTAGCACGAGACAAACAAAGCCTGAGCTTCATTTTCGGGAAACAGCCATACACGCTCTTTATGCGTGCGCGCGTGTGAGTGTGTGGGTGTGTGCTGAGCGTTTCACATCCATGTCCTCTTGAGGTATGTCAGTTCCACCTGTTTTGGCACTGTATGAGAGTTCGTCAGGAAGAGAATACTTCCAGAGGAGCTCACTGCCGACATGTAGGATGTTGCTCTCTTCGCATTGAGGACTAGGTTTATGTTTATTTTTGCTGTTGTTCTGTAACAGGTGTTGTCTGAGAGAATCTGATAGGGCATTTGAAGGTTGCCTGTTCTGCTCTCAAGCTTCTACCTCATGCATATCAGTGTAGGTAGAACCCGTTAATATCAGTTTCTGCGGGAGTGTCAGTTGATGTCAGTATCTTGCGGGTTTTTATGTCTATGGAGTGGATTTCCTCCAGAGACCGCTAAGTAACCCAAATGTTGGAATCAGCACCGGTACTACAAATACATTGCTGTAAATGCCTGGGTACTTGTAGCATTCTTTGTGTGGAACAGGAGAGATCGAGAGAAGCTATTAATGCACAGATTTTAGGTTTGTGGGATTAATTTAACAGGTTAACATTCAAATACAAACATTTTGGACAAAATTCATTCCTACATAA
Source organism: Octopus bimaculoides (assembly GCF_001194135.2). Classification (NCBI taxonomy): domain Eukaryota; kingdom Metazoa; phylum Mollusca; class Cephalopoda; order Octopoda; family Octopodidae; genus Octopus; species Octopus bimaculoides. Next base: position 36,550,959 of record NC_068991.1, on the reverse strand, counting down.
GCTGAAAATGCTGTTATTAATTCTACTTGTCTTTTGCATTGTACACAGTTTTAGCGTAGATCGTTCGATCATCCACGAAGAAATTATGGGTTACATTAGTATTTCTAGCAGTCGCAGACCCTAACATGTAACTATTGGGTTTTCATAGCAGAAACAATAGATTCAGTCCCAAAATCAACAGATTTAGTAGAAAGACTCTCGCCTTGGAATATATTTTGAAATATTATAACATCAGGTAGTTTTACCAAGCATAGGGAGTTCAGCAGCTATGAATGGGGGTTATAGTTGAATGTGTATGTATGTACATACGTATATATGTGTGTATCTACACGTACTTACTTGTATATATATATATATATATATATATATATAT
>NC_068991.1:36545846-36548259 GCF_001194135.2 Octopus bimaculoides | reverse complement strand
TATATATACATATACATATGGGTGCAGGACGTCACCAACTGTGTAAATAACGAGTTCAATACATAATATCTTAAATTGTCCAACTTTGCACTATTCTACATCGGCTGCTCTCCGTACACTTTGCACGCAGGTATTAATTTATGATGTCATTAATATTCAAATCATGAACCTTACGATATTCATATTGCCCTTTTAAACTATCTGGATCAGTTTTAAAGTTGAAAGGAATTCATGGTTACAATAAAATTATAGATCATTTCTTCAGTTGTCGATAATCTTTTGTTTAATTGGTTTCCACAACGAGAAATCTTTGATTCATTTTAAATAACATTTCGTAACCGTAAGAAGCAAATAACGCTCCAGTAAGTCTCCGCCGGATATACTTTCGTCAAACTGAGATCACAGATTGTGTCTACGATATAGCAGCTATATAGATTTTACATGACATTTACAATACAGTCTAAAATAAATTTCTATATTATCAAAAAAGAGACAACTACGAGGATCGGCTGAAAAGTTCATAGGCTGACCAAGATGTTCCCATGGAATGTGACCAAATGAGGTCCACATACTTGTTTCATCGGTAGTGCAGTACTTGTATTCCATTAGTGAAGAAGTTTTTATCCTGTTGGTCCCAAAAGTCATCAACAGTATATATGACGTCATCATCACAACGACACTGGTTCCCAGTCAAGTGTTTTATCATGCTGGGGAACAGATGATAGTTACATAGATCCAAATCAGAAAAATAGCGATGGTGGTCAACTAGTTCAAAGCCACAGTCACGCACAGCAGCCGTTGAAACCAAGGACTTGTGTGTACTGGAGCATTGTCCTCATGAAACGACCCCTTTCGTCAGTTTTCCTGAGCATTTCGCCTTGATAGCCTTTCGTAACTGCCTCAGCAAGTTGGCATGGTACTTTTCAATGATGGTGTAGCCCTTTTGAAGATAGTCAATAAACACAACACCTTTTGCATCCCGAACCTGAGGCCATCATCTTCCCCGCAGAGTAAACGACCATGGCCTTGTTTGGAGCATAGATTGTCTCTTGGTTTCTATCTCAAAGTGATGAAGCCAACACTCATTTGTGTGAAGAAAGTTCAAGGAAACCAGCTGGATCTACCTGAAGCAATGCCTGAGTTTCGTGCCGTGATCAGCCTGTTTTATTACATTAATCAATGAATTTGGAAAGCCTATAAAATCAATTAGTAAAGAAATCATTCTAAACTCAGAATGCAAAAGCTTTAAAATGATATCAAACATTGTGTAAAGTTATGAATTATTATCAAAGAATATGATTAATTAGAGCGTATCAAAAAATATACTAACAAGAGATACGATATATTAGACAGAATGCGATGATTCATTGACAGTTCCTGACACATAGCACGAAATAGTTTCCGGATATTAGTAAGAGAAAAAGTCAATACATCTGTTGAAACGTAAAACTCATCTGCCAAATTTATGTATATATATATGTGTGGATGGATGGATGCACGTATGAATGTATGTATGGCAAGTTTTGAAGAGTGCAGTTCGATTTTAACAGTTATTTTTTCAAACCTATTATGGAAGTGACAAAGGAGCATATTCGGCATATTTTGCTGTATGAGTTCAATAAAGGCAACAACGCAGCAGAAAGTGCGAGGAATATTAATACAGTATATGGGGATCAAGAAATAAGCCTAGAAGACGAGCGTCGTCCTGGAAGATCTGTAGAGCTCAACGAGGTTGTCCTACAAAGCCTGGAGAAACAAAATCTCATTGTAACTGTCGAAGAACTAGCAGAGAAACTTGGATTTGGTCATTCAACCATTCATCGACACCTGCGTGCCATATGAAAAGTCAGCAAATTGGGTCAATGGGTTCCTCACAAATTTTCCGAGTCTAATCGGGCGCAGAGAGTAAATTTTTGCTCTTCTTTGCTGTCACGTCTCACGAATGAATCATTTTTTGAACCGAATAGTGACCAGTGACGAGAAATGGGTTCTCTATAAAAATGTCAAGCACCGGAGACAGTGGGTGGGAAATTAGTCCACTTTGAATTTTTTAACCCAAGCCAAATGATAACAAAAGAGATCTACTGCGAGCAGCTTGAGCGGCTTAAGTCAGCGCTAGAAGAAAAACGATCATCAGGATAATGCTCAGCCACATACATCGAGGATTACATTCCAAAGGCTGAAGTAGTTTGAATGGGAAACGATGCCTCAACCACCATATTCATCGGACATTGCTCCATCAGATTATCGTTTATTCCGCAGTCTTCAAAATCATTTAGACGGAAAAAGGTATAAATTCAGTAGACGAGGTCAGAACAGTGAATTTTGGAAGAAGGCCCTTGCAAATCTACCAGATAGATGGAAGAGCATTGTAGAAAATGAAGGAGAGTATGTTTTAGATTAAAAAAGAACT
>NC_068991.1:36540341-36545509 GCF_001194135.2 Octopus bimaculoides | reverse complement strand
CAAACAAAAAGGCTGTACAGCCAGACGTGAAGTGTGTATGTATTGAACGCTGTGAAGTACGTACAAGAGGGGCAAAGAAGTACGTGCGAGCTTGGTGATTCCAAGAATGAAAAGAAATAGCAGCCGGACACACGTGACCAAGGCTGTGTGAGGAGAAAGAGTAGCAGAGGGAAAAGAAGGGGAGGAAGTAGAATAAAAGTGAACAACGAGAGGTAGAGAGAGAGAGAGAGAGATAGTAGTAGTGACGGTGAGAGGCGAAGGACGAGTAACAAGAGATAGAGAGAGAGATATATTAGTGACAGGTAGAGGCGAAGAACAGTAGAGGGAAGAATGAGAGGGGGAGATAGAAATACAGAGAGTCGCGTTAGAAAAATAGTTAAAACCTACTGTATAAAGGTAACGCGTGCGTTCTGTCGTGATACAAACAATATATGAGTATATGCATATATATGTACGTGTATGTATATACGTTCATCTACACGTACATATAGATACATAACTGGGTATATGACGTGGCAAAAGAACGTGGACAAAATGGTAAACAAGGTGCAACAAACAAGTAGGCCACATAGAAACATCCCCTTCATCAGCTATATATATATATATACCAGCTATAATTGTATATATGTTAGGTATGGAAAAAACCAATAGTTCTGCTGAAAGTGAAAGCTCATGTGACAAACCTGTACATTGTGTATACATTACATACACACACACGCAGGCGCGCACACACACACACACACACACACACACACACACACACACACACACACACACACACACACACACACACACACACACACACATACTTACATACATGTTTGTGGGCATCTCTGTGTGTTTGTGTACAGCTCTTTTACGAAGATTTTCGGAATATGAATGTGGCTATAAACATAGCTCTTGATGAATTAGCCAAAGAGACTGGTAGGAGATAACTGCTGAAATTCATCTGCAATCTCAAACAATGCATATACCGTGTACTAGCTGGTTATGGTACAATTTCACCAATGTGGCTCTCCAGCCTCCGACAGGCAAATTATTATCTTACAAGTAAGACAGGAAGTTTAGTTACATTTAGATTGAAATTAAGAACGATTCAAAAACATGATAAATCTCTTTTACGAAGCTGCTTCATTGTACTTATAAATAATAACTCAAAATATATCGGTTTCTAATTTTGGCAATTTAGGGGAGGAAGTAAGTCGTTTACATCAAATCCAGTACTCAACTGTACTTAGTTTATCAGTCTCAAACGGATGAAAGGCGCTATTCGAACTCAGAACGTAAAGACAGGCGAAATACTGCTAAGCATTTTCTCTCAACGTGCCAACGATTCTGCCAGCTCGCCTCCTTAATAAGTTAAAATATATTAATTGCGAAAAATATTTGTTGGTTCGAGACCGATAGATGGTAGTTCGTCTTTTCCCACTAAGGAGCATTGTTTACCCATTGTATTCTGGTCTACCATTTATAACTACAATCATGTGTGTGTACATGTGTTTATGCATGCAAATGTTTGCATGTGTGTGCATAAGTGTGTCTGTACTTGCGTGTGTTTGTATGCGTGCGTCCATGCGTGTGTATGTGTGTGTGTGTGCGTGTGTGTGTGTGTGTGTGTGTGTGTGTGTGTGTGTGTGTGTGTGTGTGTGTGTGTGTGTGTGTGTGTGTGTGTGTGTGTGTGTGTGTGGCAGTACATGTTTGCTTGCGTATGTTTAGCTATGTCTCTCTCTACATTGACCTGTGTTATTGAAGACATAACTGTGTCCGAGTTCTAACATTTTTGTTAGTCTGTTTTCCGTATATTCCTATTAGTTCCTAAACAGTTCTATGAGAACAATAAGGTTTCTAAATCCAGCACAATCGTCATTATTACTCGAAACGAAATGTAAGGAACTAACGCAGGCATAGGAAAAAAACTGGGAAAACAAAAGCAAATTAAAACTAGAACAGTCTTGTTTTCAGTACTAGAAAAAATGCAGATAAATACGTGTATGTGTGCGTGCGAGCTCGTGTGTGTGTGTGTGCGTGCGTGTGTGTGTGTGTGTGTGTGTGTGTGCGCGCGCGCGCGTGAGTGTGTGTGTATATCGTATGTCCATTGTGTGTATGTTTGCACTCACGCTCGCGCGCGCTCATATTTGTTTACAAATTACCAACGCGTTCAAGTATTCACACTCCCATACAATGTTTGTTGATTGTTCAAGTAGACAGCAAAGAATTTAGAGTCCGATGCCTTGGGTAGATTTCTTGGAAACCAATGACCGGAAGTGAACTATTATAAAACCGAAAATAAAGTAAATAAAATGAAAATGAAGACAATAAGGGAGAAAAAGAAAGGAGTCATCTACTTTCAGGAAAGACTATCGCTCGAAAAGACTGTTTAAAAGAAAGCTAACGTGTACACTTGGCAAGACCATATGGAAACTATATATATCGAACATGTGAAAACATTTTAGTAAATCATGGAAGCTGTATGTTATGAATAAGAAGGAAAATGGAGATCGCTCTCTATCCTGTCCACATGTTCTCCCTGTCTCTCTAAATGTATGTTATCTTCAGGATAAAGGCTTTGTTTTCGGAAGTTTATGTATTACTGCTGAATAAAGAAATATTCCCGTTGTTATTGTCGTTGTTGTTGTTATAGTCTGGGATGTGTGGATGGAATTCCTCAATTAATTAAATATTGTAATACCCGTACTGTAAAATAAATAACAACTACAACAAAAAGGCCAACAACGTGAACAGCACCAGGAAAACGTGTCCCGTTTTCTTGAATTCACTTCCGAATTTGTCAGAATTGAATTTTCTTTAATGTGCTAAACTGTGAATTATTTTCTTCATTCCATAATAGGTTTCTTTCTACAACTGTAAAAATAGATCCAAGTTATGCACAAATTTTGTATTTATTATCTCTCTCTCTCTATAATTTTTTTTGTCTATTTGTCTCTTCCGTATGCATTCTCAAACAGCTCCACCAACTCAATCAAATTTTACAAAGTATTACACCCCGCAAGTGTCAACATGTAACTTTTATTTTCATTTCGATTAAAACAATATAACATTTTCTCGAAAATAATCTTTCTATAATAAAACTATAAAATTTATACCACGACGACTGCGACGTCACATTTTGTATATGAGTGTGTATGTGTCTGTGAGTGTGTGTGTGTTTGCGCGTTCGTTACCTGTGACATACTGAAGGACATTTTATACCACGACGACGATGATGACACATTTTGTATATGCGTATGTATGTGTCTGTCAGTGTGTGTGCGTTTGTGCGTTCGTTACGTACGACGTAGTAAAGGACATTTTATACAACCACCACCACCACCACGATACATTTTGTATATGAGTATATATGTATCTGTGAGTGTGTGTGTGTGTGTTTGCATGTTCATTACGTAAATGTATGTCTGTGTGTGACTGTCTTAGTATATGTATGTAAGTGTATGTGTGGGTCAGTGTATATGTGATTGTCAATTACACTGATGTAAACTGGCTATGTGAAGGAGCTATACTGACTCCAACTAATTAAATGGCTGATAAACTCAATCGTGAACTTCAAAAGTTAACAGATACATCAGAAATGACTTTTCCATCAATTCCTACAGCAATCGATCAAGATCAGGCTGTTCAATACCCTGTTGAATTTCTGAACACACTTAAACCCACTGGGATACCACCTCACAACTTCACACTAAATCTTGCTTAGAAATTTTGACTCACTTCACCTGTGTAATGGAACTCGCTTAACTGTTACTTCCATGAAGTCCCATGTCCAAAAGGCAACAATCATAACAGGTAGTTACAAAGAAGAAAATGTCTTTATCCTAAAATTTCCTCTCGTACCTACAGATGTTTTATTTCAATTTAAGAGGCTTCAGTTTCTTGTTATTTCAATTAACAAATCTCAGGGTAGTTGGACTTCATCTCTCTACTACATGTTTCTCCCACGGCCAACTCTATGTTGGTTGCTCACAAGTTGGAAGCAGCAAAAATTTATTCACTTCGACACCAACAAAAAATTACACAATGAATACTGTTCACCCAGAGGTGCTTCAGTTTTAGATTCTATTATCATTACAATTTGGATATTTTAAAATGAAACAGAGAAAAAATATTTATCTTCATATTTATTGTTTACTGATCTGAACAGTAACCCGAGCAACGCCGGGTAATTCAGCTATTACGTAATATAACTTCTTACAAACGGATAGCAAACTTTCAAACACGAACACATCAGATATTAGTTGATTAGTAAGCAATAGTAAAAATTCTATCAGTCAACAAAAAAGAAAAAATGCACAATTATGCACAGCATGGATGTTTTATCTATTTTATATTCCATTAATTATCTCTTACGGAATCCTTTTTTTTAACTTTGTTTATAAATATATATATGTATGTATATATATATATATATATATATATATGTGTGTGTGTGTGTGTGTGTGTGTGTGTGTGTGTGTATGTGTGCGTGTGTGTGTGTGGGTGTGTGTATATATATATATATATATATATATATATATATATTGCACACACATACACATACTTCTATAGAGCTCGGTAGGGAGCTTTTGTACAGTCGCCCGCAGCCTACCATCTTAAAAAAAGGATGATGTAATCTTGTTAGATCATAGGTGAAAAGTAATGACGAAAGAGTTACACTAGAATGCCTTTGATCATTGGTCTTCAAGAATGGAACTAACATAAAGATTGCAACGAGCCTCACGTAGGCAACAATAATGGCAGCAGCATCAACACCACAGACAATGTTAGCAACAAGAAGGGTTGTACGCTGAGAAGTGTTGACTGTGAGAGGCTAGCATTTCCGACATTTGAATTTTCTCACTCATGTCTGACATTCATTAAATATAGACAATATGAATGCTACAATTAATTATTAATTATGCAAAATCTCTGTCTCCTTCTTTCCCCGTCTCGCCTTCTCTGCCTCCGTGTACGTATGTGTGTATGTGTGTCGACCGTTAGCCAATAAAGTTTTTTTTTATCCTCTCTCTGTTGATTTTCTGTTGAAGAGCGTAGGCCCGAAACGTAAAAGACTTTCTCACTTTCCCGAAGGTTAAAAACTACTACACCTGTTTATTGTTTATACACCTGTCTATGTCTTTTGTTGTTTTGTAAATTCCAACTATATATATATATAT
>NC_068991.1:36533133-36539903 GCF_001194135.2 Octopus bimaculoides | reverse complement strand
AGAGAAATAGTTAGCTAGCTAGGTAGCTAGCTAGGTAGCTAGCTAGGTAGCTAGCTGGCTAGATAGATTAACAGATAGATAGATAGATAAATAGATAGATAGATAGATAGATAGATAGATAGATAGATAGATAGATAGATAGATAGATAGATATAGGCGTATGTATCTGGGATGATCCTCCTCTTCTCGTGTTTTTTTAAGCAAGGCGACTAAAGCCATGCTTAACTGTCAATAAAATGCAAACTTTTTAGAATATAGCTAGAGCAAGGTTAAGCTGGGCACTTGTTAGTGAAAGGAACAGCTTTCATCCGATATTTTTCACGTGTTCACGAGTCTTTTTTAGCGGCGAGAGAAAAAGAAATCGATAGTTGCGTGTTTCTAATTCTAGATATTCATAGAGTTCTGGAATCTACCATATGGTATTTTGGACAGCTCCTTAGGCGTCAGCAAGTACCTTTTCTTAAAAGTTTCTCTTCTTTTTTTCCTTTTCTAGTTTATCCTTCATTTATTATTCTTTCCTCCTCCTCCTCCTTCCCTCTCTCTCTTGCTCTCTCGCGTTCCCATCTCCCCTCTTTTTCTTTCTCTCACTCGTTCTCTCTCTCTCTCTCTCTTTTTTTTGCTGTAAAATACGAATCTGTGAACTGACATTCTTGGAATTTTAAAAGAAAGCTTCCGGTAAAATAATAATTTAACACTCACTCAACTCTTCACATGCAAACATACAGATACGTGTATGTAAGTATATATGTATGTGTGTTTGAGTGTATATGTGTGCGTGTGTGTGCGTGTCTGTGTGTATATATATGTGTGTGTGTGCATGTATATATATATATATATATATATATATATATAAAGAATATATACGCACACCTAGATATATACATACATTTCTAGGCATATACAAGCAGCATAAAATAGAGATATATTTCATAAGCACATACACAATATTTAAATCAAGAACAAGAATGTCTATGTAGCGTTATGCTGACTCCCTTACGCTCTCTTTCAAATATACCTAGATAGCTACCTACATACATACATACATACATACATGTGTGCTTGTGTATAGTTATGCATATATATATATATATATTTATATATATATATATATATGCGTGTGTGCATATGTATTTATGTACTTATATATGTTTGCATGCAAGTAGTAACACACATAACTACAGTAGAAATATACATGTATGTCAAACTTGTGTTAAATTAATGTTTTCTCACACCAAATACACACTAGATATATATATATATATTTAGCGACTTGCGCTGAAAAGTCTTTTTCTTTTGACTGTATAAATTCACACACACACACACGCACACACACACACACACACACACACACACACACACACACACACACACACACATACAAACACACACACACACACACACACACACACACACACATACAAAAACACACACACTCACACACACACACATACACACACACAAAGCATATGCCTGTAATTCTTGAGACGGTATTAAAATAAACTCTATCTTAGGTATTGAGTGTAGTTCAATGCGTTTGCAAATCTTTATACTGTATAATCATATACCAATGTACCCGCTCCACACTTATTGAACCTCATCTACAAATTCAGATTAACCAGCTGAAGTTAGAATAGCACCTTCTTGTTTTCATTCCTTGGAATTCTTCAAATGACATCTTAGAAGTTCTACACTACATTTTATCAGAGAAAAAGTAGGAACGCATAATGAAGTGAATGCGTTTCAAAGCCTGTCTCTACAGGAAAAAAACTTATTTTTTAGTTCTTGTGTTAATGCTAACTCCAATTCATTTTAGTACATAGTAGTGAGAAGGTATTTCGAAAAATACACCCGTTGCATTCAAACTGAGGAATTTATTAGATCTAGTCACATCCGTTTCTTCTCATATATGGAGTTTAAAGTATTCGTCAAAATTCTGTAAATATGATACGAACACCTCTCAAAACATTCGAAATTCAAATTTTGTTAACGTTATAAAATGACTATTATAGTATTGATAGGATATTTCAGTCTTTTAAATACTTTTCGACTGGTCTTTCCAACCAATAATATCTAAAACGGATCGACATGAACTTCTTACTGCTCGTTTCTGTTACTCTAAAATGCACGTGACATTTTCTAGTTTCCTACAATTATTATACTATTTTTTTTTTTAACTATACATTAGAATTCCCATAGATACGTTTGTGTATACATGTTTATGAAGGTGCATATTGGCATATGTGTTTACATGTGTGTGTGTGTGTGTGCGTGTGTCTAGTTTGTTTGTCTCTATATATGTATATATGTATGTACGTATGCATGTATGCATTACGTATATGTATGTGTGTATGTATAACTACTTGTGCATAAAATATATATAAAATATATATGTAGGTATATATATATATGTGTGTGTGTGTGTGTGTGTGTGTGTGTGTGTGTGTGTGTGTGTGTGTGTGTGTGTGTGTGTGTGTGTGTGTGTGTGTGTGTGTGTGTGTGTGTGTGTGTGTGTGTGTGTAATGTGAGCATATCTGTTATTTATATATATGCATGAATGTGTGATCTGATTGCTGCTGGTATCATGGAATTCAATGCAGCCTGTTAATGTTCAGGTTGTTAATGTTCCATGAGTCTAATCTGGTCAAGACAGTTGCTAGAGAGCTTACAGATCATAAACAAAACCTATCGTAAGACGGGCGGAGTCAGGATAGAATCATGGATTATTTAGGAATCATGCGCGTGACATAGAAATATACGTGATGGTTAACACACGAACTATAAGCCCAACATGGTTGCAACGAACTCTTAATTGTTGTCAGGACATCTGTTTACGGGGGTTACAGTGTTGTTAGAACTGAGTATAGTTCGATGTCTTGTCTCCCCAGGAAATATTGGACCATTTGAATGAAAGTTGTTCCATTGGAAAAGTAAATACAGGTCTATGTAAGCTTCAACTGCTGTAGTCACTCAGAACCACAGACAATAGACAACAGACCTTTCAAATGAAATAAAATAAGATAGAACAATAATTATTATTATTATCATATCTAACATACTCAGCTTGCTGCTAGAAGTGTCATTAAAATACCAGTTGTTTACCTTCCGTGAAGATAGTTGGTACTTTTTTTTCAAGAATTTCGAGAAACCTCTTGCACTGCCAAGTAATGTTCCTTTCTAGATACACTATATTTTCATTTTTATTCGTATACCTCCTGTATAGGCGCAGGAGTGGTTGTGTGGTAAGAAGTTTGCATTCCAACCACATAGTTTGTGGTCCAGTCCCACCGGGGGGCATCTTGGGCAAGTGTCTTCTACTATAGCTTCGGGCCGACCAAAGCCTTGTGAGTGGATTTGGTAGACGGAAACTGAAAGTAGCTCGTAGTGTATGTGTGTGTGTGTGTGTGTATGTGTGTGTATGTGTGTGTGTGTGTGCATGTGTGTATGTGCATGTGTGTGTATGTGTGCGCGTATGCATGTGTGTGTGTGTATGCATCTGTGTATGTGTGTGTGTATGCGTGCTTGTTTCTCCACCATCGCTTGACAACCGATGTTGGTGTGTTTACGCCCCCGTAACGTCTGTGCGCGTGCGCGCGTGTTGTATCGATGTATTTACGAAAGTATGTATGCAGCATGGCGTGTATATGGTAGCTTTATTAACGCTATCATCCTATTCTCATAGCTGTTCTCGCCTTCACTGATATAAATCACTCTCTCTCTCTCACTCTGTTACTACCTCAGACTTATTTGCAACCTTCTCATTTTATCATATATATATATATATATATATATATATATATATATATATATATGCCCCTGTGAGGGGGCACATTATAGATTTTTAGTGAAATCCAGTTAGCCTATTATTGAACTGGATCTAAAGATGATATGTATGCAAAGTTTCGTGAATATTGATTCGGTGGTTTAGGCACTAAGTTGGTAATAGACAAACGGAACGACAGACAGACAGACTGATAAAAATTACCATTTATATATATAGTTCCTGCGAGTTAACTTGGGACCCCTTGACGACGATGTAACCTTCATTTAACTAAGGTATCTGAGTAGCTTCTTCCGCGGTCCTTCTAGCTAGGGAAAATATGTAGCCTGGATTTTACCTACTCCATTCCCTAAATTTGGATATAAAATATATTTCAAAAAGATCAGTTCTGTACATTTCTACTATTTTATAATCAACAAGTTGTCATATAAGAGTTAAGTAATAGATTGAATCTTCTTAGGTATAAAAGAATGTCTTGAACATATTTTATCTGGCAGATAAACGATAATTGGAAAAACGTCTGAACTGTTAGAACTGAGGGATTATTGCAGGATAGAAGTAAAATGGGACCTACATTCTAAACCTTCCACCCTGAAAATATCATTTATCGCTTCAGTGAATCAAACTCGATGGATGATTTTGCAAGGAGAGCTGACTTAGCAACATTGTATGCCCCTGAGAAAATCAATACACTGGGCCTTAATAGTATTTCTTTATTGACACCAAAACACAACACATATAGAGCCGAACTAAGCCTTAAGACTGCTCTGCAAGGCCTTAAGGCTGCTCTGTTTTCAAGGATTTTATGGTTGATGTTCTGAGTGAGCATAGCAATATTCTGGTATTCCCTCAGCTGTTGCTTGAATATTCTTATAAAGCATAAGGTAGAGGGATGGCGTCTGTGACGATTTCGGGATTTCCCAAACTGATAAGACTGATGCATTTGTTATACGTTTTGAACCTACACATAAGTTTAGGCTCTGAGAAAATGTTTTTCTAACAGGAATGTTTACTTTATAAGGATAATACTAAACAAAACTTTTAGAGTAGAGTTTTATTCATGGTGCTTTGCAGAGATGACAAGAGAAGTTTCGAATGAGCATTCAATTGGTCTGAATTTGTAAACTTTTTCATTAGCTGTGCTTTAGATTGTTCAAAACATATCTGTTTTACACATACTGTGAAAACTGTTCTTGATGAAGCTGAGACAACAAAGTGCAAAATTGCTAATTCAATAGCTTTATATGAAAAGAATTGTGGCACTCAAATCATAGTTTTCCTTTCTCATAAAGATATTTATCCCATCCTACTTGAAAGTTAGTGAGTGAGGATATTTAATAAGGGATCAAACATTTACATATGAGGGGTATTGCTGGTTTAGTACTACTTCACTGGAAATAAAAGCACCGCTAAATTGATGATAATTGTGAGGCAATACTGGAACATGCAAGATATTTGACGACAAGCCATATATCAAAAAATGTCACAAGAAGAAAAAAGTAAACAGTTTTAAAATGATTGCTTTCCTATTATGCCTGTATAGTGTAACCCAAGACTCAACTTTACTGTGTCTTATATTTTAAGCAAACAAGATGAGATATGAGGGATATTTAGTTGCCATTTAAAGTAGGTCAACCGCTAGTTCGCTGTGTTTTAGTCGATCTTCTAGGATTGTAGACAAGTACAAAACTGTTGGCTCAGAAGGATATGTAGTCAGAATGATACTTCAGTCTTGAGTTATTGATGACGGAAGAGATAATGAACTATGAGCATAAAAAACTAGAATAATTCGTGTTATACTGGAATTTGAAAAATCTACAATAATTATCAGTATAACTGAAATTTGAAAATCATCAGTGCAAGTAAGGGAACATAGATATCAGTATAAGTGAATATTTAGATATATGGGGATTTTTTACATCTTGAGGAAAGTTGGACTGGAAAGTAAATAGAATTTGCCATTTCAAAAGTAATGTATTGTCGGCTATAAAAGTTTACTATGCTCTTAATTTCTCATTGTAGTTAACTTTACATTTCACCTCGCTTTGTTCCGGCCTTCCATAAAAAGTCTATTTAATGTAACACCATACAATGCTTCACCATAACTCCTCCATTTTAATCATTACATATTTTTTAGCGCTATTCTCCACACCGCCACGAAGGGAATCAAAAGCAAACTTGAGTCCGTGAGATCTGATCTCAGAATGTAAAGAGATATAACAAAATATCACATGGTGCTATAATGATATCCCATCTGTGCGGTTACTGGTCATACAGCTGCTGCTGTAACCGACTATGGTTGTTACTACTACTACTACTACTACTACTACTACTACTACTACTACTACTACTACTACTACTAGTCTAAAAAAATTCAGTTTAGCAACCAATCAGAATTGATTTATTGATGTCGGCTTGTATGAACTGTGAGTCAGATCACAATCTGATAAGAATGAAAAATCTGATAAGGATTAAACATATTTGTATATAAAATGAGGATAGGCGTTGTTTCATAGTACTAACCCTTAATCGGAAAGAGAATTCTTATACACATGAATTGTTGCAGCGCCATAGTCATCGTTACTATAATATAAATACACAAGCAACTGTATTGTATTCAAATTCATATTAACTTTCAAAACATATTATGTTCAAGTGTAAGATTTTGACAAAGTAAAGATGATAATTTAATACTGAAAAAAAAAAAAAACGATTGTTTATGGTAATATTCTTGTGTGGCTAGTTTGGTCGAATTATCCTACATGTAGAAGAAATCTTCAATAATGTCTCTTGAACTGGATAAGGTACTAATCCACCAATCAGAATTGCTATATCGCATCTCACATATTCTAATACGATGCATCTACTCTTTTGCATTTCTTGTTAAATCACTATCTTCTTCCACTTTCTTTTTTACTCCCCCCTCTCTCTCTCTCTCTCTCTCTCTCTCTCTCTCTCTCTTTCTCTCTCTCTCTCTCTCTCGCACACACAT
>NC_068991.1:36530787-36531956 GCF_001194135.2 Octopus bimaculoides | reverse complement strand
ATATATTTGTCTTTCTATATGAGTGTGTATGTACCCACGCACACAGAGACATTCTCTCTCTCTCAGTCTCACTTTCTCTCACTCCCACTCTCTCTCTCTCTCTCTCTCTCTCTCTCTCTCTTTCTCTCTCTCTCTCTCTCTCGCACACACATATTTATGATGATTTGCATATTTATTCTTAATAGGTTCTGGCACATTCGATCATGAATTTGCTAATCACTGCTGTGTTTCAGTAGAACAAACTTGTGTTCATACTTTCAGTAGAACAATATGTGTTCATAGTACAATCGATTCATAACCCCAAGGGACTCTGGAACAGCCGATGTTTCAATATATTTGTGTCTCGGCAGCCAGACACATTCTCTGACTAATCTGACAAGACCCGAATCAATGATCAGCAAACAGTTTGTTCTCTAAAATTAACAAAAGCTTTAACTTATTAATTCGAGGTGTTCACACATACAGAGAGGGAGAGGGAGAGGGAGAGAGAGAGGGAGAGAGAGAGAGAGAGAGAGAGAAAGAGATAAACAGATATGTTCACTCACACATGTAGAATAGAACATACACGAGTGTGTGTATGCGTATGTGTGTGTGTTTGAGTGTGGATGAAGGGGTGTATCTAAGTGATTTGGCATTTGAGATCACTGTCGAAGGTGGTGGGTTCGATTCCTTGGCCAGACACTTTGCTGTGTTCTTAAATACGGCATCCTCATTATTCCACGGGCTGAAGCGTGGAGAAGTAAGGGGGTACTCATGTCTACTTGTAACTATATAGGCACCTAAAACTATTAGTAAGAGTATAGTATATAGTATACTAGCAGTATAACCCGACGTTGTCCGGGTGTGACTTATTACGCCATCTACCATAAGTCTTGCTAGGTGAAAATCAACTAAAAAAGAAAGCCTTACAATGAAAAAACCCTTATAATGTAAATATGTTCATAATTCAAAAGACGAAATTAATAGGGAAAGTCTGAAGGCTGTTTTGTGTAACATTATTAAGTGTACGTAAATTTCATCCGTCTAATTGGCTATACAAATGCTTGTGCAAAACAACTTTTTGCGCTGCCTTGATTATACATAGCAGGGTAATTCCTTTTCGCAGGAGGTAGGACGGCAATTTCTGATGAAGCAATTGCTGGCGATCTGTTGCTACACAGTTCTGCCAG
>NC_068991.1:36525381-36529973 GCF_001194135.2 Octopus bimaculoides | reverse complement strand
CCCGAAGCCGCCGTTGTGGGAAAAATTCAAAATAATAATAATAATAAATAAATAATAATAACAATGACCTCTGCCGATCAAACTGCCAACCCACAACTAAGTCTTAAGTGTATATATATATATGGGCAACACACACACTAAATAAAAAAGATGTTAGTAAGTAAAAGTGTTTTAAAAAAGATTGTTCAAATTTCAGATTAACACCCGTACGATTTTGATTATGATTGGTAGTGTGTCTGTTTATTTGACTCTCACTCTCCTTCGTTTCTTTGTCTTTTAGAGAAAGTAGCAATTGAAACGATGTGTAAGAGGAATAGAAATAGTTAATTTTAGAGGGGCAAAGTAATTTTGTATGTAGTTTTGGTATCTGTCATTACAGTATCGAAATGCGATTGTTTCAGTTTTGATCTTTTTGTATTTGTTGTTGGATTGTTCGTAAAGGTTCATAAGAGAATGTAGGAGTTGAAAGGATTTGTATTAGAAAGAGGAAATTAGATTTTATTAGGGAGAAAATGTTTACTTCTGTAGTTTTATGGATTTTATTCATTATTAGGACATTTTTGGAGTGAAAAAATGACGCAGTGACCTAACAAATTGCATTTAGAATATTAATTGCGATTGTTTAATCCAAGAAATTTGGAATTGTGTAAATGTATGAATTTTAAACATACACACACACACACACACACACACACACACACACACACACACACACACACACACACACACACACACACACACACACACACACACACACAGAAAATCTGCATTTTATAGTATAGATGCTACCAAACTATGTGAACCAAGTGGTCAGGCTGTTGCACTCACGATCGCTAGATCGTAGGTTCGAATCCCAGACCGGGCGGCGCGTTGCATTTTTGAGATGACAATTCATTTCACGTTGCTCTACTCTCGCTTTTGATCAAGGTGGAGTGTTAGCATGCTCGCCTACTCAGCGGGATGACTTAATTTGAAGG
Source organism: Octopus bimaculoides (assembly GCF_001194135.2). Classification (NCBI taxonomy): domain Eukaryota; kingdom Metazoa; phylum Mollusca; class Cephalopoda; order Octopoda; family Octopodidae; genus Octopus; species Octopus bimaculoides. Next base: position 36,528,996 of record NC_068991.1, on the reverse strand, counting down.
ATAAAACAATGCAAAGTACATTGTGGCCAGTGATGTGTAACAACATCTGATAGTCTATTCTGTTACGTGATCACGTGATATACATCAATATATGTGCATATATTTAGGTAATCATGTATGTACACGCATATATGTATGCACGCAGGTATGTTTACCAGTATATTTTTGTGTCCATATAAAGTAAGTTATGTTTATACTTTGTAAATCTTTAAGGCGACGAGTTGGCAAAATTGTTAGCAGGCAAACGAAATCTAAGGCGGCGAGCTGGCAGAATCGTTAGCACGCCGGGCGAAATGCTTAGCGGTATTTCGTTTGCCGTTACGTTCTGAGTTCAAATTCCGCCGAGGTCGACTTTGCCTTTCATCCTTTCAGGGTCGATAAATTTAGTATTAGTTACGCACTGGGGTAAATATAATCGACTTACTCCCTTTGTCTATCCTTGTTTTTCCCCTCTATGTTTAGCGCCTTGTGGGCAATAAAGAAATAAGAATCGTCAGCAGGCCAGGCAAAATGCTTAGCGGCATTTCGTCTGTCTTTACGTTCTGAGTTCAAATTTCGTCGACGTCAACTTAGTCTTTCACCATTTTGGGTTCGATAAAATATGTACCAGTTGTGCACTCACCTGAACTTGCTGGCCTTATGCCAGAATTTAAAATCAATATTAAGTAAACCTTCTATCAAATTCATTGGTCGGTTCACGCCTGTATTGAGATGGATGTGAAACCCGTTTTCTTCAGTTGACGAGAATCCAAAATAGAATTGTTCACTCAGCTTAATGTCAACTAATGCCACATCAATGATGAGTTGACATTTGCTTCTAGCATTAATACTGCCTAATAATACAGATTCTCGCTTGTTTTTTTGTTTTGTCTGTAATTTATAACTTATCCCAGTACTCTAATACCGAATAGATAACGCAATACATTCTACTTCCATAGTTCTTTTTTTATTGAATAACATTTATCTTACATCATTTATCGTTGAAGAAAGGCCATATCCGAAACGTTAGAATTCACATTACTACCACATCACACAACTTTATTCATATGAGTCAATGAGAGAGAGAGTCCCTGGTGACGAAACCATCAGAATCTGCAAGAAATAACAGTCAAATCTTCCTTAGTATTTTGTTTCTATATGTGTGTTAAAATATAGACTTTGTTCTCATTAAATTTGAAAACAATTAACAATTTCATAAAATAACTTTATCATTATTAAAATAGTATTTCAAGCATGAATTAACCTGAAATTTTTACTGAAATTTTTAATTTTGATTACTTTCAGTAAGACGTTTTATAATAAACCCAGGGGCTGTCTGTTGCAGGTTGGTATCAAAATGTTTCAGCAACCTTGTCAAAGGGGCAAACACATTAGAGAATATATAGTTTTAAACAAGTCGTTGATTAGATCGTGGAAATAAACAAATTCAGATTCCTCAATTATATTTTCTGATTTTTCTGACGTAAGCCATTACATTTCTCTGACGCTGATTATTATTTACTGTTTTATACAAAATCCATCAATACATCAAAGCACATTAAACAGCTTTTTCATTGCAAATAACGCTCTGCGACATTAATATACATTTATTGCAAAGAACTCTTTTTATACATATAATGTATTTGCACTGTTATGGATATCATGTTATAGATCTATAAGATATGATTTTATCAATGTTTAAAAGCAGCTTTAATGGACAACAACTATATTTAAACACACAATTTACGACTTCGGTTTAGGATAAAAAGCAAAATGAGATAAATGATCATTGAAATATATGGACCTTTCTAATTAATATGTATTGTACATACTCCGTTACTGTGGCAACCATGCATGCATACATACATACATACATACATACATACATACATAACTCGAAGCGACAAGTCGCGTATTTGGCGTGGGAGACTATCGAAAATATGATGAATACTATCTCCAACTTTGGAGCCACAACTATCAGCCTTGTTAAATAACTGGTTAATCTTCAGATGAATTGACTGAGGGAGGCTTTTATTCGTAGTGATTTTCGTCTGAAACTTGAATTTAGCATGCAGAGAGTTACTACAAACAACATAGCTAGACACAACATCAACAACAACACAACCGAGGAACAAAACGAAAACAACAGCACAACAGATAAGCAAATTCTTTCTAGCTGTAGTTACAGAAGAAACCTTAACTACAAAACTCATTTCTCTTGGAGTTATGAATTGAATAATGATCTATTTAACTGCTACTTAAAAGTGAAACAAAACCCCACTGTTGGCTATATGAAATCCACTGAAATCATATTGGGACAATCTGCTTCCAGAATCAAATCATTTTACTACGAGGTAACTACGTCAACAAGCAACATTTGTGGAACATAAAAAGAAGGTTAGTAACAGTAGCTTTATTAAAAAATCGAAAATTAACCTTCTTCCCAACTCTGTAAACAAAAACGGAAACGTGAATGATATAAGACCATTACGTGGTTTCGCAGCTAGCGACTTTCCAACAGATTCCATGGTGCCTATCAGCCAAACTACATTACTGGTTCAAGTAACTGACCACTGTCATCCTACTACGACTATGGTAAACAGCAGGCACAACCGCTGCGATTATTGTAGTAGTAGTAATAGTAGTAGTAGTAGTAGTAGTAGTAGTAGTAGTAGTAGTAGTCAGGATTATATGCCGGTTAAATGTGTGCCCTTACTGAAATTTTCCGAGAAAAAATAACTCTGGCTTTGAAGGACTCCTTCGAGGAGAGAGTATTCTCTACCAAAGTAAGTAAAAACCTACCAGATACGGTATTAAAAGCCGTCAACGAATTTGGTGATGAGTATTTACAACTGTGTGAGGAACCCACATACCGGCAGTTTAACGCCTGTCTCTATGCTCTGACTACTACTGTAAAACAGTACATGGACGATATTCAAAAAGTAAACAAAACCGAAATAACAAAGAAAGTACCATCATGGGTTTTGAAGACAGAAAAAAAAGATAACTGTTTTATGGAAGACCACCAGTCATGTAATGAAGCTTACTGCATGCAAACGAGCAAATCGCTATACGTCCCACCCACAGAAAGTAAAGAAGGTGATAGAAATAATGTTTGGAGACAGCAAAATGAGGACACTCACTTGCAAACTGATTACCCTCAAGCAGGAGCTAAAAGCTGTCAGTGAAAAGCTCCGACATCATAAGAGAATAATTGAAAGAAGAACAATAAACAAAAAATTTAACCGCAACCAGGTAGCAGTATACTGGGACATGAGAGGCGGAGCCGCAAGCATCACGGAAGCTCCTTCACGAGAAAACATAGACTCCTTCTGAAGGAAAATCTGGAGTGAAGAGAAGGAGTTTAACCAAGATGCTCTGTGGCTGGAAGAAATCCGAAAATGTTATTGCTCCTGCGTTACATCCAAGACACAACATTGATGGTGAAACTCTTGCAACTGTGATCTAGAATCTCCAGGATGGAAAAGCACCTGGAAGAGACTTGATTGGTAGATATTGGTACAAGAAGCTAACATTCTACCGACTATATCTTATCAATCTGTACAAGCAAGCTTTCATTGGGAACAGTAGGATACCACACAGGTTAGCTCTGGCAGAGACAAAATTGATCCCCAA
>NC_068991.1:36522586-36525371 GCF_001194135.2 Octopus bimaculoides | reverse complement strand
GCAGAGACAAAATTGATCCCCAAATGCAGAACCACCCACATGGCAAAAAACTGCCGGCCAATTGCATGCCAGAACTTAATGTATAATATATATACAGCATGTTTAAACCTCTACCTCTAGGACCATTTTGAAACCAATAACATTATCCCAGCAGAACAAGCAGCTGGGAAGAAGGGGGTCTGGGGATGTACCGAGCAATTGTTAATCAACCAAACTGTGATGTCAGAGGTGCGAGAGCATAAGAGAAACCTAGTTTCAATGTGGCTAGCCTACAAGAATGCCTTTGATTCTGTTCCCCACTCATGGATGCTAGAAGCCCTTCAACTTGCTAAAGTTCCAATAAGTTATAGCTGACTTGACTTCATTGTGGGCCACTGTCTTGAAATTAAACACAAAGAGTGACTGTATTATCACTGATAGAATACAGTATCTCAAAAGCATATTCCAAGGAGACAGTCTCTTTGTGATATTGTGTATAGTTTTTGTAAACCCCTTGACATTCATGTTATGGAAGTCTGAAGGATATCTCACTGGTTCACAAGGAAACAGAAATACCAAAATTACACACTGTCACTTTGTGGAGGACTTAAAACTTTATGCAAAGAATATTCATGAAATGAAAGAGAGTCTTGACCTAGTTACAATATTCTCAAAGGATGTAGGGTTGCAGTTTGGTCAGGGTAAATGTTGTTATGTTTGTTAAAAGGGGGAAAACTATAAACCAGACTAGTAACATCTCCATCAATGATTTGACTGTTTCCTTTGTATCTGACGGGGAATGGCACAGGTAGCTAGGGGTGGATGAAAATATATCTTTCAAAGGCACCTGTAACAAAACACGCGTCACTAAAGAATATTACAGCCGAATAAAGAAAATTTAGACCTCAGAACTCTCTGCATTTAATAAAATACTGTATTTGCAGTGCCAGTACTCATACCAACATTCGGGCTGCTTGATTCGATGCTTGATGCTATCTGAGCCATTGATGTGAAAACTCGAAAAATACTAAACAAGTACACATAATTTCCACATAAACAGTGATATAGATCACTTCAACATAAAACGAACACAAGGTGGCTGAGGCTTAACATCGATCCAAAATGCCTTTGAATGTCGCATCATATCCCTTCGGCAACATCTTTTAACAACCAAGTGTCGAAGTGCATCCCTTGTCCAAGTTTGCATACATGAGGCTGATAACATCATAAGACATAAAAGGCAGCTCATTGAGCAATACTTTTTGTCTGATAACTTAGAATACTTGCCCAAAGAAGTCGCACGACTCTACCGTAACGTGTCATCGAATGAAAGGATGAGCCTATATGAGCAGAAGACTATGCATGGATATGTTAGTAGAAAGCTCCGTGATAGTAGCAACATCGATTATCAAAGCAGTTTATCATGGACCAATAACCTCCTACTTTGAAGGATATGCGTTTGCAATCAAGAAACAGGAAATATCAACCAAGTACCTGATGCAGAAAATGGATAGATATACAAAAGCAGATTTTGTGGAGTTGACACTGAAGATATCACCCACATCATAAGCAATTATCCGAGAATGTCATCACGGTTTTATGTACGGATGAGACATGAGGCTGTAGCTACGACGCTCTATAATGAAATCCGTCGGAAGGATAACCCCGAGGACAAAGAAATGAGAATCCATAGTATGATAGAAGCCATAGAAACTAATAAAGAAAAGAAATACTGGTGGAATGTAGCAGTGAAGACATCAATAAAATTTAAGCACAACAGACCTGATATAATGATCTGGGATAGAGAAAAGAAACTGTGCACAGTTGTGGAAATTAGCTGCCCAGCAGATGTTAGCATAAAACTGAAGATCAGTGAAAAGGAGAACACCTATGTTGAATTATTGAGAAAGCTGGAGTTACTCTATCCAGGTTACAAGTTCAGATATATACTTGTAATTATTGGGGCCCTGGGATATGTAACACACTGCCTAAATGTCTATCTTGAGAAATTAAGCTTCTCAAAACCAGAAAGAAGAAAGTTAATTCGAAGACTACAGATCCAGTCTATCACTGGAACTGTAAGAATCTGTAAAACTTTCCAGAAGTTTAGCATTTAAATATGTATGAGCATGTCTAGATATTCAACTACATGCAGGAGAATGCATACATAAAACATTCAAATCTGCATTTATATATACATACATACATTCATACATACATGCATACATACATACGTACGTACGTACATACATACACACACACATACATACATACATACATGCATACCCTGATGATGTTGTTGAAATTCTAATGAAGTAGCCTTGGATCTAGGTTAGAAACCGGCTCTTTCTCTGTTGGTAAGAAATATAGAAATAAAACTGAATAATGACATACATACAAATAAAAAAAATGTGAGAAACAGAAAAAGGAATTCATGAGACTCCTTATTCCTAACCACTGTGAACGTTTCGACCCATCATGCACCAGTACCTTACAGATGATATGCTGAGAAATCAATTTTCATGCATCATAGGTGCAGATATATCTCCTCAGGTGGCTTTTCAAAAAGTACCTCGTATTTCACTTGCTGTTTCGCTTATTTCTATAACAGTACAATGTGGTTAGTGCAGCATACTTTCCGTCTGAGATATAATGGAAGAATTCTAATCATACAAGCACTAAAATAAAATTTGAAAAATACAACGGTAAAGGAATACGGAATCAAAAAATAAAATAAAAACGTAATCCACCGATAAGAGATATTTTTGATTCGGCCGTAATATGGATATATACTGAACACTTCGAT
>NC_068991.1:36522323-36522576 GCF_001194135.2 Octopus bimaculoides | reverse complement strand
TGTGTGTGTGTGAGTGTGTGTGTGTGCGTGAGTGTGTGTATGTGTGTGTATATGTGTATATGTATATATATGAAGATTGGAATAGTGAAATTTCCATTCACTTAACCATGAAACGATTCGTATCCAATTAACTAAAGGCTTGGCTTGTTTACGCTTTTCCCTCCGGTTTTTTGTTCTATGTGTGCCATAAATATCGCCATCCACTTTGGAGAAAATTTGTAGTTTGGAATCAGTAGTTCTTTGACTGCTATTT
>NC_068991.1:36518258-36521396 GCF_001194135.2 Octopus bimaculoides | reverse complement strand
ATATATATATATATAGGTATACATACACACACACACATATATATATATACATACATACATACAAACATAAATACATACACACACACACACACACACAAATTGATACATACATAGATACATGCCAACATTTTATTTATGTTATTTTATCCTAATGTTTACGTATTACATTTGACCTTGTGGCGAATAAAGAAATCATAAATAGTATTATTACTATTCCATAAAGATATATATTGCACACACGGATTTATATTTATACAAATGTTCCAACACTTAAGCATAAACACACAAAGACACACATACAAAGATACACACATACAAAGACACGCACATATACATACATGTAACTTTAAGAGAAGGAAAAACAATACATATACAGACGCGCTTTTTTGACGCCAAAATGAAAAGCCATCATGGATTTGATTACATATAAGTATATAAGTATACATTCAAGGAGATATTTAAACACACAAACACACAAGCACATGTATATATTTATGTATGTACACACACGGTATATATGTGTGTGACTCTGTGTGTGTGTGTGTGTGTGTGTGTGTGTGTGTGTGTGTGTTTGTGCTTGTGAGTGTGTGTGCGTGGATGCCGATCATAAGGACGAAAATCAGAAGACCGAAAATTATATTAAAAAGAATGCCACCACCTCGGCGGTAGAGTGGTAAGTATCCCCGTCTGTCATGCGGGAGACTGGCGTTTATACATGTTTTTTTAAGATTATGAAGTAAGAAATTTGCTTCCTAACAACATGACTTCGGGTGCAGTCGAACTGCGTGGTATCTTGGGCCAGTGTCTTCTACTATAGCTCCGGTCTGACTAAAGCATTTTAATGGGATTTAATAGAGAAACCGAAAGAAGCTCGTCACAGATACACACGCACACACATACACACATATGTATATATGTCCTTATTCAGTCTTATTTCCAGATTTGTATGTTTGTTTTATGTATGTATTCTCATGTATATAGTTACATATCTAGACATGCTCATATATATTTAAATGTTAAACTTCTGGAAAGTGTTACAAATTCTTACAGATCCAGTGATGGATTGGGTCTGTAGTCTTCGAATTAACTTTCTCCTTTCTGGTTTTGAGATACCTAATTTCTCAAGATTGGTATTTAGGCAGTGTGTTGTATTGTATTCCAGGGCACCAATAATTACAGGTTTAAATCTGAACTTGTAATCTGGATAACGTAACTGCAGATTTCTCAATAGTTCAGCGTAGGTGTTCTCTTTTTGACTGATCAATGTATGTACGTATATATGTATGTATGTATGTATGTATGTATGTATGTATGTATGTATATCATTGTCTAGTTTTATTACAAGTTTTGTTGCCAATAAAAAAAGAGCCGGTTTCTACTCTAGATCCAGGGCTCCTTCATTGGAATTCAACATCAACAAATATATGAATGTATGTATGTATGTATGTATGTATGCATATGTGCAGATTTGTATGTTTTGTTTTATATGTGTATTCTCATGCATATCGTTGGATATCTAGATTTACAAATTTTTACAGTTCCAGTGAAGGATTGGATCTGTGGTCTTCGAACTAGCTTTCTCCTTTCTGGATTTGAGAAGCCTAATTTCCCAAGTTTGGTATTTTCGCAGCGTGTTACATATCCCAGGGCCTCAATAATTACAGGTATAAACCTGAACTTGTAATTTGGGTACAATAACTGCACATTTCTCAATAGTTCAGCGTAGATATTCTCTTTGTCACTGATCTGCAGTTTTTATGTTAACATCCGCTGGACAGCTAATTTCCATAACTGTACACAGTTTCTCTTCTCTATCCCAAATCATTATATCAGGTCTGTTATGCTCACATTTAATTGAGGTCTTCACTGGTACATTTCACCAGTATTCCTTTTCATTATTGGTGGCTATGGCTTCTACCATACTAAGGATTCTCATTTCTTTGTTCTCGGGGTTATCCTTCCGACGGTTTCATTAAAGAGTGTTCTCGCTACAACCTCATGTCTCATCTGTACATAATACCGTGATGACATTCTAAGACAATTGCTTATGATATGGGGAATATCGTCAGTATGAACTCCGCAAAGTCTGCATTAGTTGTCACATATTACTGTTTTTCCTTCATCTTTATCCCTTTTATGTATGTATGTATGTATATATGTATGTATATATATATATATATATATATATATATATATATATATATATATATATATATGTGTGTGTGTGTGTGTGTGTGTGTGTGTGTGTGTGTGTATGTATATACAGTTTTGTTTGTGTCTCTTGTGTTTGTCCTCCAACTATCGCTTGACCGCTATTGGTTTGTTTACATCTCCGTAACGTAGTATTGGGATCGTGCTCTTCCACTAAACCCTTCAAGACAGTGCCCTAGCATGGCTGCGCTCCAGTGACTGAACGAGCAAAAACGATGCTATCGAATATCATAATATCCAAAGATAAAAACTTTGAATTGCGAAATATTTTAATGTTATTATTTACGGTTGCAAAAGGGAGCTAATCTGAGAAATTTGTTTAAACATATTTATTGAAAAAAAATAATACTGTATTGAAAATATGTATTTAATGTGTCCTCGGTGTAGCTTTCAATTGTATGCAGTAGTTCTGCCATTCTTCTTTTGCCATAGAACTTTCAATAGATGGAATGACAAATGAGGTCACCACAATGAGAAATCGGCATGCTATTGGATTATATTGATAAGCGCTTTTACAACATGAGTACCACTTTCTGAGTGTCGGAGATTAGTAATTAGATCTCTGTATGACTTTGAATAGCATCCAATAGTAGGGCACTGGTTCGAGCGTACCAGAGTGTTTGTAACCAATTCTCGACAACTATTTTTTTGGTGAACCAGCCCTTAGCCATAATTTTTCCCAGCTCTACTCTAACCTGAATTAGCAGTATCAATCAGGGTTCCAGTTATGGGTTAACTAGGAAATGTGATGGCAATCCACTTGAGCATGGGAATGCAGAAATCCCTTGGTGTTAAGGTGCGCAATAAAACCACTGTGATTCAGGGACCCCTAGCTGTTGTCACAGAAGCCTTCTAGGAGAGGGATCTCTCTGTTGTAAAACCTGCAGCTATATGTGACATAGGATACACACACACACAGATATATAT
>NC_068991.1:36515573-36516990 GCF_001194135.2 Octopus bimaculoides | reverse complement strand
ACACACACACACACACACACACACACACACACACACACACACACACACACACACACATACATATGTACATGTATGTGTATATATGTATGTATGTATGGATATACACACACGCATATATATATATTCAATATACAAAAATGAAAAGAAAATTTAGATTTACGATTGACATATTTGAATTTATTAACATATTATTATTATTATTATTATTATTATTATTATTATTATTATTATTATATAATATAAATGCAAATATTATATTCCTACAAATTGTTTCGATTCAGACCCAATAATGAATTTATAAAAATTCATGTTTATGGGAAGAATCTTATCAGGGAAATATTTGACAAAAATTACATATAAGGATTGTTAGATCCTAGAACAGTCTGAATTAGATATGGTTTTGTTTGTAAGCGTGAACGTCAATAATTAATTCAAAAATATATATGAAAATATATATAAAAACAAAAAATTAAAATGAATAAAAAATAAATAAAAACTAATATAACGGTCATAAAATATGCTTGTCCACTTTTAAGAATATTAATCGAATATATTTCTGCGCATCATTTTTGAAAAAAAAAAAAACAGAAATAATATGCTAAGAATTTATGGCGAAGTAGAAAACATCTTTTATTCTTCGATACTATCAGGAAAAATGCATGTTATTCAGACAATTTATCCAGAAAAGTTCGTTAATCTCACTGGTACTATAAACCATAAACCACGCACTATTAATAATGGTTAAATAGCAAAAAGAAAAAAAAGAATAATACTAAATAATATTATAAATTACACTGTATTCATTATTTATAATCACCTATGCTAAAAATACAATCAAAATTTAAAATTACGTAGTTTTTTAAAGAAAATAACTTTCGAAAAGAAATAAAACCATAAATACATATAATAATGACAATTATATTATCATTATCTTTTAATTAACTATTTATTCATAAGTTTTTTTTTAAATTCTAAGTACGCTGATATTAAACAATTTTATAAAAATTACGATTATATATCACCTGTTCTAATATGTACACAAAATAAACAAATAAATATAAATAAATGAATTATTAAAAAGTTACTTAGTTTTGGCTAGTTAATGGTTTAACATTCCTGCTTCCAAAAAATGAGGAAACAAACGAACCAAAAAATTATCGCCCCATAACCTGCTTAACAACAATGTATAAGACGCTAACATCTGTCCTAACCGAGTACACTTATAGTTTTTTAATAGAAAGTAGCATATTCCCTAATGAGCAAAAGGGATGTAAACGTGGATCTTATGGTTGTAAAGATCAGCTACTCATCAATAAGATGATCTTAGAAGATTGTCACAAGCGCCAGAAAAACTTGTCAATAGCCTGGATAGACTATAAAAAGGCCTTTGATAGCTTACCACATAGCTGGATTAGGA
>NC_068991.1:36507312-36510226 GCF_001194135.2 Octopus bimaculoides | reverse complement strand
ATATCATTATTGTTATTATAAAGGAACGCGGTGAGCTGTCAGAATCTTTATCACGCTGGGAAAAAATGCTTAGCGGCATTTCGTCCGTCTTCATGTTCTGAGTTCAAATTCCACCTAGGTCGACTTTGAATCTCATCCTTTTCGGGGTCGTTTGGGGGTCGATAAAATTAGTAGCAATCTAGCACTGGGGTCGATGTAATCGACTTTCCTACTTCCCCGAAATTCCTAACCTTGTGCCAAAATTTGAAACCAATATTATTATTGTTAAGATATGAAATAAGCCGTTGTTATTGTTGTTTTTCTAGAGCAGTAGTGATTGTTGTAATTGATATTTGGCAGATTCATTGGAGTGTAATATTTCTTCTGGTGTTATATATGCTGAGATCAAATTCCATCGAGACCAACTTTGACAATTAACCCACCAGGGTCGATAGAATAAAGCATCATTCAAGTATTGAGTTTGATTTAATCAACTCACTCCCTCCCTCCCACTAAAACTGCTGGTCTCGTGCCAAAATTTGAAACAATCATAAAGCTATGACTGTGCTGTGGTGGTGTTGGCGGGATCCTGTTGTTGGTTTGGGAGCTGGTTGTTTTTGCGTCACTGGTGTCGTATCGGCAAAGCTTCTACTGTACGAAGCCTAGTATCCTTTTGTCATGCATGCATATCTATCTATCTATCTATCTATCTATCTATCTATCTGCATATAGCTATTTTCTTTATTTGTTGCAGTCATTAGACTGCAGCTGTGCTGGGGCTACGTCTTCAATTCTTTAAATATGGTACTTATTGATATCAGTCACTTTCAGCAGAACCACTAATTTATGGGCACATAAACTCACCAACACCACCGACTTCAAATGGTGGTGGTGGAAAATACATACACACATACATACACGCAATTATATATATATATATATATATATATATATATATATATATATATATATATATATATATATATATACGAGAGGCTTCTTTCAGTTTCCGGGCACCAAATCCCCTCACAAGCGTTCGATCAGCCCAAGGCTATGGTTGAAGACACTTGCCCAAGGTACCGCAGTGAGACTGAATCCGCAAACGTCTTACCACAAAGTCTGAGTAAAATGAAAGCTACGTTTTGAAACATGAAATTCATCACAATATATTTCAACAATGCGGAAATTTTATTCATCAAAGTAAGTACCATTACAATCAACACATTTTTTCCAATGAGTTACAAGTTTGTTTATTCCGGTAACATGAAAATCTGGATTTCTTGAGCTGATGAACTCTTTGAACGCACTTTCAGCGTCGGTTTTTTTAACTCCTTCTCTCGCAGAAAACGATCAAGGTACCTGAAAAGTGGTAGTCGATAGGAGAAATGTCTAGTGAATAAGCTGGGTGGGGAAGAATTTCGAAGTCAAGTTCCTTCAACGTCTGGAGCGTCATTAGTGAAACGTGTGATCGAGCATTGTCTTGAAGAATGATTGGCCCTCTTATGTTGACCAGTCTGGGACGGAGGAGTAGCAGTTTTTCGTTCATTTTGGCAATTTCATGGCAATGTTTCTGCAGTAATGGTTTTCTGGGTTTTAAGAAGTTATACTGAATGAGTCCAGCAGTACACCACCAAACAGTCATCATAGCCTTCTTTTTTAAGAGCTCGGGTTTATAGAAGATTTTTGGTGCTTTATTTTGGTCCAACCACTGCGAAGAACGATTTTTATTACTGTACAGAATCCACTTTTCATCGCAAGTTACCATACGGTCGAGAAATAGATCGGCCTGTTTACGGAGGAGCGATGAGCAAATTTCATACCTGCGCATTCTCTATGCCGCATCTGCAACAGGGTAGATGAAACCATTGCCCATATCACGAACGAATGCTCTAATCTTGCCCAAAAGCACCACTGGGTGTGGCGTCATGACCATGTAGCGAAGGCTCTCCTTTGGAAACTGTTCGAAAAGTGGGGGTTATAGAGAGGCAAGACGTGGTATGAGCACAAACCGCAGAGAGTGACGGAGTCAGAGAGTAGCAAAATTTCCCAATCCAAACAGATCAGGTGCTAGAGCATAACAGACCAGACCTAGTGATGGTGGACAAGGTGCACCACATATGCTATATAGTTGATTTTGCATGGCCATTTTGACCGACGAATAAACAAGAAGGAAGGCGAACAGGTAGATGGATACAACCCTCTTAAGTACGAAATATTCCGGCTGTGAAGATAGTGCCAGTTATTGTTGGATTTTGAAAACAGTATCAGAAGGCATCAAGGGGAATATAAAGGAAATTGTAATAGAGTACCCAGTAGCACTGTTACAAAATATTTGCCTCCTTGGCACGGCCAGAATAATCAGGAAAGTATTAGATAGCTGAAAAGAGGAAATAGCATGGTACCGTAGGCTGCAGGTAGTAAGCCCTCTACGCATGCAGGACCTCAGGGGATCCAACAAAACCCGGGATGAAGAGAAAATAATGATAATCAGAATAATAATGATAATAATAATAATAATAATAATAATAATAATAATAATAATAATAATAATAATAATAATAATCGCAAAAAATCGCAAAAATCGCAAAAATCTCAACGGTTCTATGTGGTGAAAAGATTAGAAAACGACAACACTCCCACAAAAAGCCTTCTTGGCAAGAGCGCATTCAACACCAAATTAAGATACTTAGATCTGACATAGAATGTTTGAAAAACCTTAAATTTGACAAGAGTATCAAACCTACAAAGACCCAAAAACTAAAGAAAAAATATAATGTGAAAACCATAGTTGACATTGATACCACCATAGAAACCATCAAGCAAAAGGTATGTGCTAAAGCTGCCCGTATAGCAAGGTATGAAAAGCGTGTTAGATTCTTCCGAGATAATAACATGTTCAAAAATAACCCCAAAAATTTCTACAGGATGATAGGGA
>NC_068991.1:36500053-36505112 GCF_001194135.2 Octopus bimaculoides | reverse complement strand
ATACCAGGAAACCTCAAAATGGCTGAAGTTCAAAATATAGTGCTCATGGGAACTGCCCATATCCTACGTAAAATACTGTCTCTGTAATCTCAAATTTTAAAACAAACGCATAATTTTCTTATGGTTTCTTAAACATTCACTAGAACAAAACTGTACAAATCCAAATATATGGTACCCTAGGCATAACACCTACATGAACTTCTAACTTGTTGTCTCTTGAGGTCTCTGGGTGAGACTTGGATCCAACTTGTACAAATGCAAAACAAAAGTGAAACATAAAATAATAATAATAATAATAATAATAATAATAATAATAATAATAATAATAATAATAATAATAATCCTCGGTTTGGTTTTAAAAAAGGGGCAATTTTAAAAAATGAAACAGAGAGCCTAATAGCAGCAGCCAAGATCAAGCGATAAAAACAAAGAACTTCAGAAAAAATACATATGGAGAGAATGTGTCAGAAAAAAGTAGAGCCTGTGAACCTTGGAACGAGACAGTAACACATAATATGACAGAGTGCCCCAACTTGTCACAGGAAGAATATAAGAAGTGGAGGCACGGTCAGGTTGTAAAAGTTTTACACTGGAAACTGTGCCAGAAACGGCGATTTGAAGCTAGAAACAAGTGGTACAATCATCGAGTTGAATGAGTACTGGAATCGGAGAAATGTAAGATTTTGTGGGGCTTTCCTATTCAAACGGACAAGAAGTTAGAAAATAATCGACCAGACATAACAATTGTAGATATGGAAAAACGAAGTTGCTTACTAATTGACCCATCATGCCCGTTTGATTCCAGGATCATAAAAAAAGAGGATGAAAAAAAATACAATCCCATAAAATTTGAAATAGGAAGAATTTGGAGCATGCAAATAGTAAAGGTTGTGCCTAATAATTGATGCGCTGGAAGCTGTAGGCTAAGCTATAGACAAATAGCTGAAGGAGATTCAAATAGAATGCCCAGTAGAGCTCCTACAGAAAGTTTGTCTCTTAGGGACAGCTAGGATTATCAGAAAGGTTATAAGCACTTGAAAGGCTGCTGAAAACTTGTGGATGTGTAAGGTTACAGGTAGTAACCCGCTACCAACATAATTCCTACCAGGAATAAGACCGAACCTGAGCCAAACCGAAATAATATTAATGGCGGAAGGCCCACTATTTCGGGTGGAATGCGTAAGTTGATTACATCGACCCCAGTGCTCAACTGGTACTTGTATCATCGACCTCGAAAGGATGAATTTCAAAGCTGACCTAACGATTTTACCAGCTCGCAACAAAAATAATAATTTAACTTAAGCAGACAAATTTTAAGAGAACCTGTGACGCCATTTGTATATACTTTGGCATGATATACACTTACGCATAGGAGACACACATGTAAAGACACACACATCAGCTGTATATAAATTTACTCTGATTCTGTGTTGTTGACCTTTACTACGATATAATTTATTTGAAGTACGATATGAAGTGTAACATATATTATAAAAGTCTATCACATACACACACACACGCATTCGCACGTTCAGATTATGTAAGTATATGTATACGCACACACACATATGTATATATGTAAGTATGTATACATGTATATGTATATATTATGTATGTATGTATATACACATATACATATATATATGCACACAACACATACATATAATAAATATAGAATTACGCATATGTAATCGAGCCAGTACAGTCTCTAAGTTCATCTAAGCCACATATTTATTCAGACTGCACAGCGAGTTAACAAGTAGTCGGTGCTGGAGAAGAATAGACCACAAACATACCACGTAACGCATTAAAATATGTATGGAATAATAACCACAAAATATGGCGTGAGACATCCTGCTGATACCGTGGCTATCAGTCAACCATTTTCATTTCATTTTTATTTTAATTATTTGTGCAGTGAATTAGCAGAATAATTAGAACATCGGAAAAAATTATTTGCGGAATTTTTTTGGTTGTTTATGTTCTGAGTTCTATTCTGACCAGAGTCAACTTGCCTTTCATCATTTGAGATCGATAAAATAAAGTAACATTGAAGCACTGGGATCGAGTGTATTGAACTGCCCCTCGCCATACATACTGCTATTCTTGTGTCAAAATTTGAAGGTAAAGAGGTGAACTTGACATAATCGTTAAAGCGTCGGAAAAATTGCTTTCTGGTGTTTCTTCCTGCTCCTTATGTTTTGAGTTCAAATTTCACTGGTCAACTTTGTTTTTCATCCTTTCGGGGATGATAAAATAAAGTGCATTTGAACATAGTGGCCGATGTAATCGACTAGATACCGCTCCCCTACCAAAGAAAAAGAAAATAATTATGCCTATAGTAGAAAGGATTATTATTATTAATATCATTCCATAGACGCATAACAGATTAGACTGCTGAAAAAGAAGTTGATAATATCGGTAACCTTAAATGCAAAGAACCGTCCTAAGTATCCTAGTTGTTTCTAATAAAACTGTTTTCTGGAGTTACACTAAACTAGATTTTATGCCTATATTCTCTCTCCATCTGTTCAAATCTTTAAGGGTAGTTCCTTATGCACCTATAACTACAGGGAAACATTTTACCGGTACTTTCTTTAGGCTAGGTCCTGGGATACATTGTACCGGCACTTTCTACAGGCTAGATCCTGGTACTTTGCTATTTTCTCTATACCGATCATATTGGTTTTCTTACCATTTGGAACTGTAAAGCCAATTACCTGGCTCTTTCTATTCTCTTTTCTATTACTGCACCTTCTAACTTCTGTCAGTCTGAATGTTAAAATCTCACATCTGATATTTCTTACTTTCTAGCACTTCACTATGCTCAAATACTAGCTTTCTACACAACTCCCGCTAGATTATACTCTCGGGTTTGTCATGTCTTTTCTTGTATTCTTTCTGTGTCAGCATACAGCATTCATTAACTACATGAGTAACACTTTCCTCATTTGATTTACATAACCTTCATTGGGAATCTACCCGATTTTTGTCTGTCTTGGCTTGTATCCAGTTCGTCCTCAATGTTTGATCTTGTGCTGCTACTAATAAACTGTCCCCATATTCAGCCTTCCTTTCTGCTACCACAGCCATACTTCACTGTTACGACTTTCTGCTACTATCTTTGGAAATCTACTACGCAAAGCCTTCTCTTGCCAGTCAAATAATCTTTCCTCTTTTCTCTGGTTTTTAACCTCATTCAGCTTTCCGGTTTCCCTATCTCCTGTTACTCTAACACCTCTTAATAAGATTTCCACACTATTATAGACATAGGAGGCTACATCTACTCTAGATAATGGTTGTTAACATTCTTTTCTCAACACTAATTGATATAGTCGGGAGACAAATCACAGGCAAGAAGAACAACATCAACAGAAGCAGCAGCAGTTCGATAGAAGGAAGCAGGTGAGAAAAGACCATTTACCCTACTATATGGAGGGACACAGCCGGCCCTTCGGATATCTGAGGGTGTCCCACAAGCAGTTCTTTGTAAAAACTTTTATCGTTACTCACTGCAAAGTCTCTTACTCTGTTGAGATATCTGGTTTTTTATGGCTTTTTATGTTTCGAGTTGTTTGGATGACTTTTTATGAGTGTTGATGTGTTATTTGTTTGTGCCACGAAATCATTCTGAGTAATATCTTGTGTTGCTGCATGTGCGCCGTAACTTCTATGTTGTTTGTATTTATGGCCGTGTAATTTATAATGTTTCTTAGTCGTTCACCTTTGTTTGGGTGTATAATTGAACTTACTGATGTATGTGGTGATGGTCGTGTCTGGCGGTGGCGGTTCTAATGGTGATGATGAGGAGGAGGAGGAGCAGGAGCAGGAGCAGGAGCAGGAGGAGTAGGAGCAGAAGGAGCAGGAGGAACAGGAGGAGGGAATGAAGGTTGTGTTGGTATTGTCGTTTGAGATGGTATCAGCGAATCGTTGTTGGGTGGTGCTTCTTCTGTACGTTTGATCCTCCCGGCATTTTTATTGACACGATTTGTTTCTCTTTTTCTTTTTTCTTGTTTGTTACTTGTTTACATTGGCTTTCTTCTCCGTCACCTTCACCATACTACATATCTGAATAGTCCCAAACGAGGTGAGGAATGTCTTGGCGTGGGTCATTGTCATTTTGTTTTATTGTTATTTGAGGGCTTTCAGTTGCGGTTGTTGTTGGGAATGTTTGTTTCTTTTGTTGGATTTGTTTATGTTGTTTCCACTGTTGATGTAATTTCTGTCGCCGTTATTCTTGTTACTGTTGTTGCTGCTGCTCTTACAACAGCTTTCGCAGCTATTGGTTTTAATGTTACAGTTGTCATCATTGTTGCTGTTGCTGTATACTGCCGTTGGTGCTTTTGCTGCAGACAGAAAGCTTTCAGATTTGTGTCACATCCCAAGGCACACCTTGGCTTTCTGCCCTCAAACATCACGTACAGTTTTGTGCCTCAAAGTATGGGTTCAATACTTTGTTGATCGATTTGGTTCGCCTAATTTTGTTTCTGCAACCTCTAGACCAGCAGAATATTCATTTTAATAATATGTTAAATAAAGTTTCGCCAACCAGCAGATGTTTACTTCTGGGTGCACATCGACAATTGTTATCCTTACTACCTTCCAGCCAAGGTAGGTTCTTATGAGGACGAGTTCGTCACTCTTTGGTGTTGCTTTTGTTTCCTGGCCTCACCCTCTGTTGAGAATATGACGTCGCCCGTGTGATATTTTCCCCACTAGCAACATATGATTTTGGTGCCCTACTTCAATCTGAGGCACCTTTCTTTCCACTGGTTCAATTTTTTATTTCTTCTTTTTCTTTCTTTTTTTTTAGGTGCAAACGTGGCTGTGCGGTAAGAAGCTTGCTTCCTAATCACATGTTTCCGGGTTCAGTCCTACTGCGTGGAACCTTGATCAAGTGTCTTCTATTATAGCCTCCGGTTGACCAAAACCTTCTGAATGGATTTGATAGACGTATACTGAAAGAAGCCTGTCGTGTATACATACATACATACATACATACACACACACACACACACACACACACACACACACACACACACACACACACACACACACA
>NC_068991.1:36497805-36498505 GCF_001194135.2 Octopus bimaculoides | reverse complement strand
GTGTTATACACACACACGCACAGACACGCGCGCACAGACACACATCTATCTATTTCTCACTCTCTTTCACTCTTTCTTTCTCTCTTACTTTCTTTATCTCTCTCTCTCTCTCTCTCTCTCTCTCTCTCTCTCTCTCTAAATGTAACCACATGTGAATCGTTGGCGATTTTCTTCCTCCGTCTTCCATTCTATTGGACTTTTCTCTGTTTCCGAAGTAGATCATCTGCTCGAAATGTTAAACCATCTATCTTTCCTTTCCTGAGCGTCTGCTAATACACTACATGTACCACGTCCTTGCGTTGTTGTGTTTTCTGTGTTTGTTCTTTTTGAGGTTTACTGTGTATATATACTCTTACTCTCTTTTACTCTTTAGCTTGTTTCAGTCATTTGACTGCGGCCATGCTGGAGCACCGCCTTTAGTCGAACAAATTGACCCCAAGACTTATTCATTGGATGCCTAGTACTTATTATATCGGTCTCTTTTGCCGAACCGTTAAGTTACGGAGACCTAAACACACCAACATCGGTTCTCAAGCGATGTTGGGGGGACAAGCACAGACACACAAACACATACACACGCATACATATATATATAAATATAGACGACGGGCTTCTTTCAGTTTCCGTCTACCAAATCCACTCACAAGGCTTTGGTCGGCCCGAGGCTATAGTAGAAAACATTTACCCAGATCGGAAGAGC
>NC_068991.1:36495125-36496484 GCF_001194135.2 Octopus bimaculoides | reverse complement strand
TTTGGGCGTGAATTTCATCCGAAATTGTATTCAATCTTGAATTACTTTATACAGGACTGAAATACAGAATCGTCAACAATAATGCTTTTCGGTTGGCGAGATTCGAAATTGAAATCAGTTCACTTCGCTTATACTTCGCTTATGCTGTTAATAACCTTGAAAAACTGAAAATATTAATGTCACAGCATACTCACATTTACGACGAAACACTATTAGTCTAATGACTTTTGCTTATTTATGTAAGAAATCATGATTTAGACTGGAAGCGAATGCTGCTCGGTGGAAATAATCATCCGGAACTTCAAATCGGCTTCGATTGCTTGTTCTAATCGTTTCAATTCAATTACGCTATGGGTGAGTTGTGAAACATCACAGTATCATGTGTTTCCTCAATAAATCCCATATATGTGTTAAGTAAAAAGTCATCTCCCAACCACATGGTTCTGGGTTCAGTGAGTGATTTTGGTACACAGAGACTAAAGGGAAACACACACACACACACACACACACACACACACACACACACACATATATATACACATACATGCACACACATATACACGTGTGTGTGTGTGAGTGAGTGAGTGCGTGTATCTTTGTGTCTGTGTTTGTCCTCCACCTCTTGTTGACACCGGTGTTGGTGTGTTTACGTCCCCATACACCTGCATCAGTATCTTCTTCAAGAAATATGCTCCGTGTTTTCAATACATATACCAAGCGTGAAGTATGACCGAGCTGTTCCCGCTAGATGCTTGTGTCTATAATACTCAAATCTGGTGCTATGTACTGGTTCTTTATTGCCATGAAAACGACTATAACATTTAAATGCAAGGAAACGGGTAAAAGAGAGAAAAAGAAAGGAAAAGGAAGACAAAGAGGAGTAGAAAGCAGCAGAAGATGAAAGGGATGGGATAATGGGTCACACACCCTAGAATAAAAGGTGCGCTCAGCTTCAATAAAATCGACGACAGAAATCAAAATTGTTCCTTATCCTTTCCGTCGTTGTTTAGTTTTCGACCAGTATCTTCGAGCAGATATGATCAAGGCTCTTCCAGCCGTGAAAATGTTGTCTGTTAAAGGTAGTTCATCTCAAACTACATTACATAATACATCCTATTCTGCTTCTTTTAAGACAAAAACATACCCTAGGTTGCCATTTCAACGATGTTGGGCCGCAATGTCTGGAAGGTCGAGTGATAACAAAGAATTTCTTTGTTGACTCCTAAAAAAATGAGGTTGAATCTTTTAGGAGTGATCACATGTAAGTGTATGTGTGTGTGGTTTGGTGTGTGTGTTCGTGCATGAGTGTGTGTGTGTGTGCGTGTGTGTGTGTGTGTGTGTGTGTGTGTGTGCTCTCAT
>NC_068991.1:36490395-36495115 GCF_001194135.2 Octopus bimaculoides | reverse complement strand
GTGTGTGTGTGTGTGTGTGTGTGTGTGTGTGTGCGCGCGCGCATAGGTGCTTATACATTCACTTTTATACAAAAAGTCGAACAGAATGCCAGGTGGTAATTTGTTTCGATGAGCTTTTCGAAGTCGATAAAATAATGTACCAGTCAAATACTGTGTCAATATAACCGATTAACTTCTTCTCTTCAATTTCCTGGCTATTTGCTTACATTGTTTCCCTTCCATTTTAGCAATGGAACAGGGAATTTAATCTAAACATTCTACTGTCTTCAGCACCTTGAAAATTAGAAGTAATAAATGTCATATTATTCCAAGTTTTCTCAATTTTCAATCATATTTTGCATATAAATGCTACTTAAATTCTCAATTTGAAGTTAAGCATGGAAAATTAAATATTTAAACAACAGCAACCATAGAGATGTGGGATGGCGTGGCAGTGAATTTATCACTGCTTTTTAAATGACACCGATCTTGTTTCTCTTATAAGCCGAATATACTTAGAAAGGTCTGTAGCAAACATTGTAAGTGTATTTTTAAAATGTATACATTGTACTCTACCATGCTATTGCAGCCACCGGAAAATACACAAAGCATATATGTTAAGTACCTGTGGTTAATGATATTTATTATACTTGGGCTGTTTTTATTTCATATGTAAATTTTCTCTTAAGCATGCAATTCCAAGCATGCCAGCACATGGTTTTACAAGCCATGAACATATAAATCGTGGACTGCCTTGCTGACTTGCCTTCAACCCTGGCGGGTATTTGATGTTGACAAACCACAAAAATGGCGAAACATCGGTGTCCATCATTCTCAAATGGTACAGTTCTTTATTTACATTATTTACATTTGACGGATATTTGTCCTCATCTTGTTTGTTGTTAACACAACGTTTCGGCTGATATACCCTCCAGCCTTTATCAGGTGCCTTGGGGGAAACTTCGAACCTTGGTTCTCATTCCTTAGGTATTTCGGGCATATAGCATAGAGGTTGAGAGCGCAGGCTGCTAACTCCAAGATTCCAAGTTCTATTCCAGGCGAAGTGACCTGAATAATAATAATAATAATGATAATAATAATAATAATAATAATAATAATAATAATAATAATAATAATAATAATGCCGATGTTGACAAAGCCCTTACCCATCAATGGCTAATGGCTTCTGGCTTAAAATCAGAAACAGAAGGGTTTATCATAGCAGCCTACCTACAATGCCTACCTACAAGGAACTACCAGGCCAACATATTAAAGAACGGCAGCTCCACAATATGTCATGTATGTCATCAACAAAATGAGACCATTGATCATGTAGTCTCCATGTGCAGTTTTCTTACGCCTACAGAGTATCTCAACAGGCATGATAGAGCTGAACAATATATTCATTGGGTAATTTGAAAAAACCTGGATCTGCCTCATGATAAAAGCTGGTGGAAATACAAACCATTGTCAGTGTTTGAAAATGATCACATCTCACTCTTCTGGAACTTACAATTCAAACTAACAGAAAGATAGATGCAAATAGGCCAGACATCATATTGAAAGACTTCAGACAAAAATCATGCCTTCTCATTGATATGACTGTCCCAATCGATATAAACGTATCTGTCAAGACCTACCAAAAACTGAGCAAGTATAAAGATCTTGAAATAGAAATTAGCAAAATGTGGAACCTGAAGACGAAAACAATACCTGTTGTCATAGGTGCCTTAGGAATGATAGCAAAAGGAGCTGATTGCTACCTAGCTCAGCTACCAGGAAACTCCAAAATGTCAGAAATTCAAAAAATAGTGCTCATGGGAACTGCCCATATCCTACGTAAAATACTGTCTCTGTAATCTCAAATTTTAAAACAAACACATAATTTTCTTATAGTTTCTTAAACATTCACTACAACAAAACTGTACAAATCCAAATATATGGTACCCTAGGCATAACACCTACATGAACTTCTAACTTGTTGTCTCTTGAGGTCTCTGGGTGAGACTTGGAGCCAACTTATAAAAATGCAAACAAAAGTCAAACATAAAATAATAATAATAATAATTTTTAACATCGAAAAATACCTTAGGAACGAGAACCTAGGTTCGAAATTTCCCCAAGACACCTGATGAAGGCTGGAGGGTATATCAGCCGAAACGTTGTGTTAACAAGACACAAGATGAGGACAAATACCCGTCAAATGTAAATAATGTAAATAATTTTCAATTGAGTTTGAAGGTGAGTTACCTGGCCTAAGGTGTTTTAACAACCCGGTACTTTGAAAGTGTATATACTCCACCACGCTATTGTAGCCACCAGAAAATACACAAAGCATATACGTTAAGTATTTGTGACTGATAATACTTATTATACTAGAGCTGCTTTTACTTCATATGTAATCGCTTATAAACTTTAAGCTTATAAAATACTATTATTATTATTTACAGAATTGTAAAGATCATCGGTGCTTACCAAAAGCCATCGCAGAAAATGGATATGTCTCTCTCTCTCTCTCTCTCTCTCTAAAATGTACCTTAATCCCCTGAGATTGCAGATAATATTTCTGAATGTCTTTGATTCTTTAAATGTGCTGGCCCCCTGATAATTAATCGATATTAATTAATATATTAATATATGACTAATTACCAGATCTTATAATTATATATATATATATATATATATATATATAAGCGCCTCCCCCGTCAATTCTCCTTTGCGGAATTAGCATCAGGCACCAGACCACGTGGAGCCCCAAAATTCCGTCTCCGAAATCAGCTCAAGGCTACTCTCTTCGGTTGCACTTTTAATCCAAGTACCTGGGACACCATCGACAAGGACCGCCTAAAGTGGCGGTATCTCATCGCCAAGGGAACAGGCACGATGGAAAATAACAGACGTCAAGAGACTGAGATCAGACTGAGATCAGACACAAAGATCGACTCGCACTACTTTGTTCCCCACCCCCACCTGCGATGTTTCCCACCGGCTTTTCTATACTACCCTTGGCCTGAACAATTACTCGAGGAACCGGCACTCTTCGCACCCATTAGGATGAAGAGACTCAATCACTCGCTAGATATCTACGAATCGGATACGGGTTTACGCCGACAACAATACATACATACACATACGCACACACGCACGCACGCACACACAAACACACACACACATACGCTTATATATCGATGATGAGATGTATTCTGTGTCCTTTTCCGTTAATCTTTTTCCACGACCCGCTTTAGTTTTGACAACTATTTGTGTGTTTATATACGCTTGAACATATATGTATGCATGTATGTATGTATGTATGTATGTATGTATATAGAAACATGTATCATATTCATGTATTCAGTAGCATATACGCTTTAAGTTATGCATACATGTCCATACCTTTGTCAGTCAATGCATCTGACATTCATATACCGTTATCGGAAGGAGACATCAGGAGGGTAATGATTTATTAGGTATTAATGGGAACATTGCTTTTGCTATATGAAATTACAATGTAAACTACACAGAAAATCGACGTTTTTCATAATAAAACTATTGTATAGGTTGATGTGTCGGGTATACTTGCTTTGAAACGTTTAGGAATGGCAACAATTTTTGGACAGATATGGCACGCTCTGGACACCCTGGTGACTTGTTGATAACTTAATGTTATTTACACTCAGGGTTATTTTCCCTCGTCTGTCAAAGGCTTAGCTAATAAATTTAATTAATATCCTGTTGCCACCCATTCACACTACAAAGTCATGGTAAAATCACTGGAAAATCATTATCATGCGTATTGTCAGTCAATAAGCTGAGACATTTCACGGCCCTTAACTCTTGTCATCCAATAGCTACATATTTATTTAATTATGAATATAAATAAACATTACTCCACCACCACCACTACCATCACCACCATCACTAAAGTGCAGGAATATGAGAAACTCCACAGCCAAATATTATCTTTTAGGCATCAGAAAATTTAATATGTAATTTTGTATATTCTTCAGATATACACTCGATGAAACTATATCATACTGTATCATACCTAGTATTGCTGGGAAGATAGATTAGAATAAAAACCTAAATTAAAAAGTTAAGGTTACCAAAAAAAGATCATGCATTATCATAAACCTTCTGGCACTCTCTTCAGATCTATTGAATATCAATTTATAATTGAAGTGCAATTATACAATTGCTATAACATTGCATGGAAACGACAGGAAAAAAATCAACCTTTTCTTAACTGGGCGCGGGACTGTATTCTACACTTCATACTAATGACTGGCCCTTTAAAACTATTGGCTACTATGATCCTTTAAAACTATTGGCTAATACTGACAATAAGGATTTCTAACATTGGCGGAGTGCCATTCATTTTAACCGAAGGAAATCATCCCCAATAACGACACTAGTTTCATTGATCCTGAACGGGTGAAAACCCAAACTGATTTTGGCGAGATTTGAACTCAGAACGCATAGGCATGTAGCTAAGTATTGCAAGCGGTTTGTTAGGCATTCTACCGATCCTCCTACCCACTGACATATACTTTTGCATATGACGGACAGAATATCTAAAAAATGATTTTCATACTATATATATATATATATATATATAGACACACACAGAAAGAGAGAGAGAGAGAGAGAGAGAGAGGGGGGGAATACCTACACAACTGTGTATATGTATTCGTGTGTATGTATATACACACACACACACACACACACATATATATATATATAT
>NC_068991.1:36484581-36489080 GCF_001194135.2 Octopus bimaculoides | reverse complement strand
ATAATTCTAATCATAGTTTCGTTGTATTATAATATCAAAATGTTTAGGCTTCACCATAATTTCCTATCTAAGACGCATGTTTCCTTTTGCCACCGCTAGCATCATTTCAAAGAAGATTCTGTAGATATTAAATTTGAGAAAAGAACAGCTGATGGCATTGATCAACACATTCCTAGAAAAACGATCAAGAAACACGAACAGTGGCTGAACGTTGGGGAAAAAAAAACGAACAGCGAAACCAGGTGCTGTGAATCACTTGTAGAAATTAAATGTAATTCTTAGACACTACTACTACTACTACTACTACTACTACTACTACTACTACTACAACTACCAGTAGGTTTTTTTCTGATATGACACACATGTCTAGTATTTTAGGGTAGGGATGATGGAAGAGTGATATCCTTTCTCCTAATCTCAGTAACATGTTAAACTAAACCAGGCATTTCCTATTTGCAGGCCACTTGAAATATTGTTAATCGTGAATAGTATGGCACACAGAAAGTCAAAAGGACCACATGCACCCCTCGGGTCCCAGTTTCTTCATGTCTTGATTAAAGTAAGTGGAGAAAATGTTTCTCTTTGTCACATAACTACCTGAGATGTCCTCACTATGTTATTATACTTGCTGAAGTAATGTATTGTCAACTTCATTTCAAAACACAGTTAGTACTTATTTCATTGACACTGAAATTGATGAAAGGAAAAGTTGACCCCAATGAGATAAAACCCCAAATATCTTTTATCTTCTATCTGTTTCAGTCATTAGACTGCGGTCATGCTGGGGCTACGCCTTGAAAAATTTTACTCGAATGAATCGGCCCCAACACTTAGTTTTTTTTTAAGCCTGATACTTATTCTATCGCTCGTTTGTGCCGAACCGCTAAGTTACAGGAGTGTAAACATCAACACCTGTTGTCTAGCGGTGATGGGGGACAAATACACACACTCTCTCTCTCTCTCTCTCTCTCTCTCACACACACACACACACACACACACATATACGACGGGCTTCTCTCAGTTACCATCTCCTAAATCCACTCACAAGGTTTTGGTCGGCTCGAGGCTATAGTAGAAAACACTTGCCCAGGGTGTCATGCAGTGGGACTGAACCTGGAGCCATGTTGTTAGGAAGTCATCTTCATACCACACACCTACGATCAATGAGCTGCTTACTAAAAACAAACAAAGCTCCATCGCTGGAACTTTGAATTACATCAATACATGTTGAATTTTAGAAAGTCCTGCATATTTTTATCGTTGCACATACAGGTTGTACTTGTATTGTGTGCGTTGGGTTGTTCCGTTCTTTGCCTGAAAATCCTAGCCTTTTCACATTTTGAATTAGACATTTTCAAAAGTGGCAAAATTCGCCAAAAATGTTGGGGTAAATGTGAGGACCAGCCTTGGAAATAGATATCGATAAATATTCCTTACTCTTCACGCGGATTTTGGGAGAGATGTTAACAGCAACTGTCTTTTATGACGACGTAGGGTCTTTCTATTCTGTGCTCTATAACAATATCAGACCTGTTTTGCTTGAGCTTCGTAAAGGTTTTAATGGAAGTTCTCCACTAATATTCTTTGTGTTGATATGTATGTATTCAATTACAGAATCATAACAGACAGACAGACAGACAGACAGACAGACAGGCAGACAGACAGACAGGCAGACAGACAGACAGGCAGACAGACAGACAGACAGACAGACAGACAGACAGACAGACAGACAGACAGACAGACAAATATACAGACAGATAGATAGATAGATAGATAGATAGATAGATAGATAGATAGATAGAGAGATAAAATTAATCTGGGATTAATTTTATGCGTATAGTCGACTGGCCTTTCTCTAGATGTGACCAACAATAGGTATGTGCATAGTATTAACAACACAGTCCCAAATGTGGAAACACAACTGTGCGTTTCAGATGAGATCTGTAGAATGTCAGCAGCTGATGATGGGCGAATTGGTTTTTTGGACCAGAAGAAGAGCCAAACAATTGGAGCAAGTGCGGAAACTCTATTGGATGTTCCTTATGTTTAAGGATTCGGGTATGATGATATCTGTTTGATATGAGTAGCAATTATGGATATTTGTTGTTGAAAGGGGCAAGATTGATACGGTTACACTGAAGAAAATGTCCGAGGTGTGACATTTTCCTGAAGTCAGTGTAGGTTTGATACTTGGTTGATCAGTTAATCGTGGATGATGTTTTGATTTTAGAGTGGACCATGTTGAATGTGCCGACATAGGATACTCAATAATGTTGCTAGAATTTGTTCTTAAATTGAATATCAATCATTCCAGTAAAATTAATAATATTTTGGTTTATATTACATGCGATGGGAAGGCGACGAGCTGTCACAATCGTTAGCACGCCGAGTAAAATGCATAGCGGCATTTTTTCCATTTTTACAGTCTGAGTTCAAATTCCGCGGAGGCTGACTTCGCTTTTCATCTTTTCTGGGTAGTTAAAATAAGTACCAGTTGAGTACTGGGGATCGATGTAATCAACTTATCCTCCTCCTTCGAAATTACTGGCCTTGTACCAAAATTTTAAACCATTATTATTAATATTATTATTATTATTATTATTATTATTATTATTATTATTATTATTATTATTATTATTATTATTATTACTATTATTATTATTATACCGCATCAGGTCATCCAGATCATATCTAGATAAGGTATTCTGTAGAATAGCAGATAAGGACAGCGATCTCGATAATTACAGTGCACATTTCAGTTTATTGGTTGGGAATAAGCGCTCACACCCACTTACACACCTACCCACACACACATACACGCGCACGCGCACACACATGCATACCCGCGCACACAACACACACCCACACACCCACACACACTCCGATTCAGCTTATTGGTTGGAAAATCATTATACGATGTGAAAGATCTTTCTAACAGACATTGTTGCAACATACGGATCCCTTCTCATCTCTAAACATTCATGAATCTTTGGAAACTTTAAGTCAGTCCTCAAACAGCATTTTTTTGCCGGAGAATATCAACTTAATACTACCAAGTAACGAATTTCAGGTCAGTTATTCAGTGACCCCGTTTGCTTTCACCCTTAATTTTATCAAAACTATTGGTTATCGACGGATGCCATTGAGTGCTTGTTTGTCTATCCAATCAGTCATTCTTCAAGCCTTGTCAAGTCCCCGTTTGTTTACGTGTAGCCTGCTCTTTATTACTATTCTATACGCCTCTCCACATACTAGTCTGTCTGTCTATCTGTTTTTCTGTCTGTTTTTCTGTCTGTCTGTCTGTCTGTCTGTCTGTCTGTCTGTCTGTCTGTCTGCCTGTCTGTCTGTCTGTCTATCTATCTATCTATCTATCTATCTGGACTTTAGTGCCTACCTGCATGGCCTGCCACGATTCTCGGCAAGAGAGGCGGAGTGTTGTGAAAGACCATCACAGCCGTGGACGTACGGGATGCGATGGCAGGCTGCACGGGAGACAAGGCTTGGATGGTCTGCCCTACGAGCTCTATTGTCACATGCCAGACTTGTTTGGAGGCGTCTTGGCAGCGATTTACTGCAACTGGCAGCAAAACGGGAGTATCTTCGTTTCTGTGAAGCGAGTAGCGATGGCACTGCTAAACGAAGATCCAAATAAGAGGAACGTCCTAGATAAATTCAGGCCCGTCACTTTGCTGAAAACAGAATTGAAGATTTGGGCCAAAGTGCTAGCCGGGAGGTTGGTGCTTGTCATCGAGGAACTGGTCAACAAGGCGCAAACATGCGCCGTGCCGGGCAGGAATATGCATGACAACCACCATTTGATGCGCTACATCATAAACTGGATAGTTAAGGAGCCTGGCATGGGTGGGGTCCTAATCAATTTGGATCAATCGAAAGCTTTCGATAGGGTCGACCATCGCTACTTGGAGGCTGTCCTTAGAGCGGCTGACTTCGGTCCCGTCTTCCGCGGTTGGATGGCTGCCTGAAACAGCGGCATCCGTTCGGTAGTTCGCGTAAATGTTTACCTATCCAGACTATTTAACATCAGGCGTTCTGTCTTTCAATGATGCCCCCTCTCATCGCTTCTGTATGTATTGACTCTAGAAACCACTATTGCGGAAGCTGGTGACGCTAACTGGTATTCCGCGAGAACTGGGATGCGGGAGGAGCGTGTCTGCATACGTCACCGTGATAGTGTCGAGCCACAGGCATATCGACCTGGTCGGCGAGACACTAAAAGAATACAAAGCGGTAACGGGAGCGAAAATTAACCGGGAAAAGTCAGTGGACTTGCGGCTCGGCACCTGGAGAAGCAAGCGCATGCCGTCCAACAGCGTCTCCATATGTGGGACGATGGACCGACGGACCGGTTAAATTGTTAGGGGTCTGGTTCGGACCGGACCTCCAAATGGAGAAGAACTGGGACGAGATAACGAGTAGGATGGCCATTCTCACCCAGCAATGGGCCGACAGGAAACTAACCCTAAAAGGTCGGGCGAAGG
>NC_068991.1:36483269-36484178 GCF_001194135.2 Octopus bimaculoides | reverse complement strand
ACAGTCTGGGACCAAACTTGTGCGACTTCAATTCCACGAAGGCGTACTATAAACGATTAGTGGAGGGGAAGTGTGATGACGTTCTCGGAGAATCTGGGCGTCGATGAAGAACCTGCCTGTTCAGGACAACTTTCGGGCCGGGACCTATGGACAATCACCAGAGATCTCTGGCCTGGCAGTGCTACCGGGAAGCATTGCCCGTTTGGAATAAGCTCGACAGGCACGGTTCGAGATACACTAGACCGACGTCCCCGAGATGCGGTCAGAGCTGGCAGAATTGTTAGCACGCTGGGCGAAATGCTTAGCGGTATTTTGTCTGCCGTTACGTTCTGAGTTCAAATTCCACCGAGGTCGACTTTGCCTTTCATCTTTTCGGGGTCGATAAATTAAGTACCAGTTACGCACTGGGGTCGATGAAATCAAGTTAATCTCCTTGTCTGTCCTTGTTTGTCCTCTCTATGTTTAGCCCTTTGTGGGCAATAAAGAAATAAGAAACCGTTCTGCACGCACTCGTGCAGTATCCAAACATTTCGGACCTGTGGGGTTATGCCGAATGGCTGCTGTCACGTGAGGGACAAACTCGGTTGTCGGCCGAGCCTATCGTGAAAATTGCCCCGCCACCTTCTCTTAACCGGGAAGGCAAGGCAGTTTTCATCGTACTTGTGGCCATGGTGAAAGAATGTGTGTGGTGGACTCGAGCGAAAGCTTTAGAGACAAACACTTTCCTATCTGGGCCAATCGTTCATCAACTTTTTCATGTACCACTAGAAAAGGAAGGTGAGATTAGAGAGGCAAGTTTTGTCTCATGAAGGATTCAATAAAAGGTGGGTGAATGTAGTAAAGATGGTACCCGCGAATGACGAAACCACATTGAGCATGATCCTGTAAATCAAAAAAAAAAAAAAAAAA
>NC_068991.1:36482608-36483259 GCF_001194135.2 Octopus bimaculoides | reverse complement strand
CCCCTCTGAGTTCGGCCCCGTGTGGCTTAATATAGATTTCTATCTATCTATCTATCTATCTATCTATCTATCTATCTAACTGTCTGTTTGTCTTTGTGTCTGTTTCTCTTTTTGTCTGTCTTATCTATCTGTCTACCTAACCATCCGTGGTCTGACCACTAACAGCAGCCAACTGAACTTTATTTTCTATCTTTTTATTTAACAAACCTGTTCTTTAACCAAACTAGCAGACTGTTTAAGTATATATATGTGTAGTTCCACATATTTGCCCAGTTTCACTTTTCTGTTAATGTCATACACTATATTAATTGGAAAGCGTAGCTGAAGTTAGCTTGCCTCCAGTATGTAAGGGAGACAACTGTATTTTACCTATCAGTCTGCAGTTGAATAAGGTTGAAGTTTCAACAAAACAAGTCGACCACACGGTTTTGCTTTTTACTTGGATTCGTTCGTCACGTTGGCTATGATACCATAACCCACAGCTTTTATTTACCTTTTCCTATTATATGTTTGATAACATATGTCATGTGATTAATTGTTATTAATCTATAACTGATATTTTAGCATCATATATAACATAACAAAATTATATATATATACATACACACACACACACACACACACACACACACACACACACACACACACACA
>NC_068991.1:36479510-36481505 GCF_001194135.2 Octopus bimaculoides | reverse complement strand
CACACACACACACACACACACACACACACACACACACACACACACGCTGGAGTGCTCGTGTTTCAGAGGTTTCAGAAAGCCAGCCAATCTAAGTTCCGAGAGCCTAAAAAAATACAAAATATGTTCATTGCCAATAATGCTTACCAAGTAAACCGACTTGGTTCGTTATGTAACAGGGCCCTCGTAATTTATAGAGACTAGTTTTCTGATACACGTCGTTATAGAAAGCATTGATACCGATTAGGTTTACTGCATGTATGTATGTATGTATGTATGCAGATTTGTATGTTTCTCTGTGTTGAATGAATGTACGTATGTATGGGGAGATAATTGTTGGTAAAATTACGAACTCTTTATGTAGCATACAATACCGTCCCTCTCCTTGTCTCTCTTTCACTCTCTCTGTACGTGTGCGTGTGTGAGTATGTATGTGTGTGTGTGTGTGTGCGTGCGCGCGCGCGTGTGTATACATCGACGATGAGGATTCAGTAGTTTGAACAAACGAATAACGTTATCGTGAAATTAGAATATTTATACGTAAGCGGGTGCCCCGTTAAAGAAATAATACAGGTATACCCTTAATGTAATTCACAGCTCCTGTCAATGTGATGAGATTGGATCCATGAATCACAGGTACAATCCAGAAAGAGAGTAGAAGAGAGAGAGAGAGAGAGAGAGAGAGAGTGAGAGTGAGAGTGAGAGTGAGAGTGAGAGAGAGGGGTTAACATTGAACTTAAAAAGTTGAGGTCAATGGAATTTGAATTCTGGACAGTGACGCCCGAAACGGCGATTCTGAATCATACTACCCTAATCGTTAACTCTTTCACTAAAGCCTGGCTGATCAAGTCTTTCTTTTCAGTAAAGGAGTATGCATCTTGTGGTGGTGAGAATGATGACTCTATACGTATATATATATATATATATATATATATATATATATATATATATATATATATATATATATACTAGCAGGTATGCCCGGCGTTTGCCGGGTTAAAAAGAATAATGAAATTTAAAAACACCCTCTAGATTATGCAGGTCTCAGATACAAAGAAGCTGAGATTCCAACTTTCTACATTAATAACTCTCCAACCCATGCCAGCATGGAACATAGACGTTAATTTTCAACTCATATGTATATAAAGTAAATACACGTAATTCAAAAGCATGTTTTGTGTAGCTTATTTCGTAACCAAAACACAGGTACACATTATAAACAATGAAAGACCGATTTTTGGTGATTCATTTGACAGAGGTAGTAGAAAACCAATCCGATGATGAAGCTGTCTAATTTTGTTTTGGAAGTGCTTGGAATCTTGGTCAGTTGATGACAACAGTTTCTTCAATGGCTCTGGAAGTTGAGGGATTGCAGGGAGTTTAACCTTTCCACTACTGCAGCACAGTGCAGTTGTCTCTCCAGGATACTTCTTTGCTTTACAATGTATGCCCTGAGCTGTCATTGCACCAATGGAAACTCTTGTATCATCTGCATAATGAACTGCTGGATCATAATTGAAAGTTGCTTCTCTAAGCTGTTGCAACTGCTCTTCGTTCTTCACAATTGCTCACAATTGCTGACTTTGTGGCAAAATTTATAACCAATATATGTATGATTGAGGTAACTTTTGTTGATTGCTTAATCGACTCTAAATGGATAAAGGAAACAATAGATCACGGTAGGATTTGAACACAGCACCACCCAGCCCAACACTGTGTATTAACTAAAGAAAACAGTCTAGTATTGGGGGTACATAATCCCTCAACGGAAAAAGTTGGTTTTACGTAGATTCGAGTCCCATGCATATGGAAAACCCACTTTTCCGCCAAGGGCTTATGTACCCCAATACTAGACTATTTTCTTTAGTCAATGGACAGTGATCGCTTTTCAGTTTTAAGCTTATATAAAAACATGATAATTATTCACAGAATTGTCACTCGACACCGTTTCTAAATTTATTGCATACACACACACACACACACACACACACACACACA
>NC_068991.1:36476453-36479500 GCF_001194135.2 Octopus bimaculoides | reverse complement strand
ACACACACACACACACACACACACACACACACACACACACACACTCGAATTGAGAATCATACATACATATCTTTTTATCTTTTACTTGTTTCAGTCATTTGATTATGGCCTTGCTGGGGCATCATCTTTAAGGGTTTTAGACGAACAAATCGACGCCAGGACTGACTTTTTTAAAGCCTAATACTTATTCTATCGTTCTCTTAAACTGAACCGTTAATTTACTGGAACGCAAACACAGCAACACCGGTTGTCAAGCGGTGGTGGGTCGGAGACAAACACAGACACAAAGACTCTCTCTCTCTTTCTCTCTCTCTCTCTCTCTCTCTCTCTCACACACACACACACACATACACACATACACAGACGTACATATAAATATGTCAGGGGATTATTTCAGTCTGCGTTTATCAAAGCCACACACTTGCCCAAGGTGTCACGCATTGAGACTGAACCCAGAACCATGTGGTTGAGAAGGAAACTTCTTACCACACAGTTACGCCTGCGCCTATGCATACATACAGACGTTGTTTTATTGTTTTCGTTGTTGGTTTAAATCGATAGCAACATATGTGATCCGAGCTGTGGCCACCTGTTCTGAGGTTTCCCAGTAATCCTCCAATAAGAAATTATGTTTAGACTAATCAGTGTTTGGAAGTCAGTTCGGTGAACTGGAAGTAGAAAGAAACGAAATCAAAATAATACTTATAAAAAAGAAAGAAATTTAATTTGACAGATAAATAAACTTGTGGCACAAACGCAAGTTTAGATAATTAAAAAGCCGACTATAAGTATATATGGAGCCACAGATATACGTAAACAGTCTGGTAGTTTAGTTAAAAAGAAAAGGTGTGTTAAATAGTGTGTGTGTGTGTGTGAGAGAGAGAGAGGGAGAGAGACAGAGACAGAGAGAGAGAGGGAGAGAGAGAGAGAGAGAGAGAGAGATCTATGTTTGGTTAGTTGGTCAGACCATCAGACCATCAGATAGACAAACTGACAAGCAGATTAATAGACAGACAGATAGACAGACAAACAGATAGATAGATAGATAGATAGATAGATAGATAGATAGATAGATAGATAGATAGATAGATAGATAGATAGATAGATAGATAGACAGTGGGTGGCAATGACTAATAGAATGAGGAGGAAAGAACTGACAACACTTAAACAAACGAAGAGGTGAACTGGCTTACAGACAAACCGGCAGTCAGGCATGCAGACAGATTTGATCATAGAACCGACTTTTCTTCAGATGTCTGAAATTAAATAATTGGTTAGATAGATTGTGTTAATTGTTTATCTAAGGTAAAAGGCGGAAATGTCCAAAATATATTTAGGCTTAAGTAAACTACGGAACTAGGATAAGAAGAGAAAGTTAATGCGGTTAATATTATATTTTTATCTGATATACCATTTTAAGAGAGGAATTTGATACAACCCGAATGCAATGTTCTATTGGAAATATCATCAAGCAGTTATAGGAATATTGTAATTTACACAGCTATTAAGAAATTAGATAGATAGATAGATAGATAGATAGATAGATAGTGTATGTATACATACACACACATATATATAGGTATGTTGGTGCAAACAGGAAAAATAGAACTCAAAATATGAGTTGTATGTATATTTTTATTAATATTTAGCAGAAATAACCGAGTGGTTCAAGGTTAGAGAGTTTCGTGCATTTGCACTTATCAAACTCTAGTTGATAAGTTTGATAAGTACCAACGCACAAAATTCTTGGACATCGAGTCACTCTGTTACTCCTGTTAGATATTAATATATATATCACTTCCCTGATTTATGCTGTGGTGCAAGTGCACAGATAGTTTTCAATTAATACGACCTCTCAAAAACACAGATAAGCAAACTTGGCTACCCATAACGTTGGTAAGCTAGTCATAACTTCTTTATATGTGCAGCAGCTGACCTGTGCTGTTGACTAGGTAAGGAATCTGTATAGGTCTTCTCCGAAAAGCAGTCAACTATACGGGATTCTCTTCGTCAGGAGACACCATTCCACTACCATTTGCACATCGACAGTATAGGAAAGATGAGTTGATATTCTTCACTCACAAGGAAGCCTATTAATATATATGTATATGAGAATATATGTGAGTGTTTGTGCATGTGTGTGTGAATGCATGTATATATTATGTGTCTTGGATCCCAATGAATATCTTAATTACGGTTATCTTGTAAAGAATATTTCCTTTAAAATATCCAATCTAACTTCAAATACAGGAAAACTTAATATCTGCAAATATTAAAATGAGGCCCTGTTAAAAGGTGGATTTGCGGATAAAATCTAATTCCTTACATCCATTTAATTCCTTACATCCATCTAATTCCTTACATCCATCTAATTCCTAACATCCACTGATAGAAATAACTCTAAATTTAGTGTTAATTCTTTAAGTAAACATACAAAACATCATTATGCCACAAAAACACTTCACTCAACCTTCTAATCAAGTAAATATCTCAAATAAACGAATAGGTGATAATATTAATATAATCGCATATAATATAATTAACCATAATGGTAATATAAGTAGCAAAAGCTCTACAAATAAAAGTGATAAAAAAGCTGATATCAACATAAGGATTTTTTCGACTAATTTCTTCGAAACGTTGCCCCAGCATGTCCGCAGTCAAATAAGTGAAACAAAATAAAAGATAAACAAAACATAACTCTAGAGAAATAAAGGAAAATGTTATAAAATTAAAGAGTGGAATTAATGAAAGCAAAACTCTTGTGAGAGAATATGTTACCAAACATGGAGTTAAGAACTATAATAAATAATATATATATATATATATATATATATATAAAATGATTATTAGTTTCAAAATTTAGCGCAAGGCCAGCAATTTCGGGGGACGGTTAAGTCGGTTACATCGACCTTACTGCCCAATTAGTACTTGTTTTAGCGATCCAAAAGGATGAAAGGCAAAGTGAATCTCGGTGAAATATGAACTCAAAATGTAAAGGCTGACAAAATATTGGTAAGCATTTTGCCCGGCGTAGTGACGAGTCT
>NC_068991.1:36473790-36475970 GCF_001194135.2 Octopus bimaculoides | reverse complement strand
CAAGCATTTCCGGGGCTTCCCGAATTCTTTGAGATCGTTGCAGTTGAAGGGATTCTTCTTTTTGTTTTAGAGGGTTATCTCTAGGAGGAGAAGACATTTCAGTTAGATCACTGTCTGGCTCTTGAAGGACCACAGATGTCTGGGTTAAGTTATCAGTTGGGTTAATTTTCCTGGTGATGCCAATTGGTTCGTAGATACTATGGTTTCGCGACCGTCTGGGCAACGAACGTGAGCGTATTGTGGTTTGGCTTCGATTAAATCAACTTGGTCAACGATAGGGTTATACTTGCTTGTGCGATTGTTCCTTTGCACAAGCATAGGTCCTGGGTTGAGATGAAAGCATAGATGTTCCTGCAGCTGAACGTCTTTGATAGTTAAAGAAACGTTCATGAGGAGTGGCGTTGGTGGACGTACAAAGTAGAGATCTGATTGAATGCAGCGCACCTGGAAGAACTATTTCCTATGTAGATACTGGAAGGGCACGAGTTTTAAAAGGGAGTAGTACCGATTTCTAAATAATACTATTATATCTTTCTACTTGACTGTTCCTGGTGGGATGGTACAGTGTTGTCTTACTTGTTGCAAGGAGCCATTCTCTCAATTTTATAGACATAAAGGCAGTTCTACGATCGGAATGTACGTAACTGGGCATATTGAAAACAGAAAACAAGTCTTTAAAACATCTTATTACGGTCTGAGCTGATGTGTCAGATACTGGATAACCAAACAAAAACAGAGAGTACTCGTCAACGATTGTTAGAAAATAAGAATGCTTCGTGGAAGGAATTGGGCCTTTGGAATCGATTGAAATTCACTCGAATGGCTACGTGGCCTTAATTAAGCTAACTAAATTTGGTTTATAATATTGTGGCTTCACTTCTTGACATATAGAGTAATTCCTACAAATTTGTTTCACGTTCTCCAACGAATATGGAAGATTTCTACTGCGGACAAAATGATGGAGGCGTATTACACCGGGATGACACAGTGCTGCATGTAACTCATAAAGTGAATGTGAACTGATTGTTGAACAGCGTACCCTAGTAAATGCATTCGGAGCGATGTTACTGGATCCTGGGCGATAGTGAATATCATGAGTATGGAGATAACGGAATGCGCCATCTCATAATTTTATCATTTTTAATTTTGTTCGTCGCTTTATAATTATACATAAATGCAACAGAACGTTGATCAGTAATTAATGTGAAATGTCTACGTAGAAGAAAGTGTCTCCAATGATGAATTGATCCGATAATTGCTTGGGATTCCTAAAGTAAGAAATAACATAGTCCATTCTGACATATCTAAAACTGAATACTTCGCAGCACGTCTTCAAAAAAGAGTTAACTACGATATTTTTCCAAAAAGAATTACTTCTGCACATGGCAAAAATAGAAATATTAAAAAGAGAAAATGGAATTTAACTTGGTTCAATGTACCTTATGCAAGAAGAATTAAGACAAATACACCTAAAATTAAATAAGGATTTACTCTTAACCACAAAAATCGCTAGATTTTCTCACATTCTACAACACCAAATATTGCAGATAGAGAACACTATAAAAAGAATGAATATAACAAAAATATATACACAAAATCACATAAACCGCCTGGCTTATTCCTGAGTGCTACCATCACATCACACAACCACCACGATCTAAAACGTTTATCATAGTTAACTTTTACTTTGCTTCGTGTTCAACCTGATTGTATGGCATTTTGGGCAAGTAATTCTACTATAACACCCGGAGCAACCAAACTCTTGTGACAGAATTTGCAAGACGGAATCAGAAAGTGTGTGTGCATTTGTGTGAATATGTGTGTGTCGTGTGTAAGTTTGTGCCTGCCTTCTTGATATCGTGTGGTGGTTGTAAACCGCCATCATTTAACCCGTATCCTTCGTTTCCAATCTTCCGTAAAATGTCTGGTCATGACGAAAAACTACCTTATTTAGAGGCAAATAATGATTGGTGACAGAAACGTTACTTGACTGTAAAAAATCTGCCTCAACAAATTCCATGTAATGCATGCGACGGGGAAAGAAGTGGACGTTAAATTGCATACATGCAGACAGACAGACAGACATGCATAAACACATACATACGTGGACTCAAACACATTTATGTATATTTATATATGCATGCATTTGTGTATATATATATATATATATATATATATAT
>NC_068991.1:36471986-36472488 GCF_001194135.2 Octopus bimaculoides | reverse complement strand
TATATATATATACATATATATATATATACATATATATATATATATATGTATGTATGTATATCTATATGTACATATATATGTATGTATGTATGTATGTATGTCTGTCTGTCTGTCTGTATGTATGTATGTATGTATGTATGTATGTGTGTGTGTGTGTGTGTCTTTGTGTCTGTGTTTGTCTCCCACCATCGCTTGACAACCGAAATCAGTGTTTACGTCCCCGTAACTTAGCGGTTCGGCAAGAGGATCGATAGAATAAGTACTAGGCTTATAAAGAATAAGCCCTGGGGGTGATTTCTTCTACTAAAACACCCTGTAAGGTGGTGCTCCAGCATGGCTGCAGTCAAATGACTGAAACAAATAAAAGAATAAAAGAATATATATATATATATATATATATATATATATTGTTGTACTTGGGGATGGTCATATTGCCACTTTAGCCAATGAATCTTGCAAAACAAATATATATATAGATAGATAGATAGATAGATAGATAGAT
>NC_068991.1:36460877-36471672 GCF_001194135.2 Octopus bimaculoides | reverse complement strand
ATATATATATATATATATATATATATATATATATGTATATATATACGACGGCTTCTATCAGTTTCCCTCTACCAAATCCACTCACAAGGCTTTGGTTGGCCCGAGGCTATTGTAGAAGACACTTGCCGAAGGTCCCACGCAGTGGGACTGATCCCGGAACCATGTAGTTGTTAAGCAAGCTACATAGCCACTCCTGCACCTATAAATAATTATCTTGGCAATACATGTATTATAAATATACATATATACATAAGTACATGCATACATAGGTGTGTGTGTGTGTGTGTGTGTGTGTGCGCGCGCGCTTCCGTGCGTGCAGACATGATGCTAAATGTAAATATTAGTGCGGGTAGGACAAGTGGTATATCATTCATCTTAACAGTTTGCAAAACTTACGTCGAATCCGGAAAAAAGGGACGCTAATTAAGAATACCAGCAACAGGACTGAGGGAAAACACCTCATCTTGCCAGAATGTTGACGAAGATAACCGAGGCTATTTTTAAAAGATCGAACACTGCTGAAATGAACTTAGATATTACATGTAACCAAAACTTAATAATATTCGGTATCAATAAAACTCTCTTTAATCTAAGCACATAAATAAGAGATTGTTAAACAGAGAATGTTTATTAGATTTGAATCATTCCAGTAAATTAATATATTTCTAGTTTTATTGCTGCTGTTAATACAAAACGTATTTTAACTTCATCTTTGAAATGACTGTTTCAAGGGAGAGAACTCTTGAAGTGTTTTGTTTTTTTAGTGTACGTGGGATAACTCTGCTGTTTTAGAAAATTAAGCGTGAACAGGATTAGTATGCGGAGTGATTTAATTAATTTTCCTTCGCTTTGCTAAACAATCACACTTTGGAAGTATTTTAGAATACATTAGACTACATTAGTCTACTAGCTAAATTCATGACATTCTGGTAATGTACTTTGAAATTCCTTTGTCACTATTATTGTAACTTGGGTATCTTGCATAGTTTGTTTTTAAATAGTGGTAAAATATTGCTGCTTTTGAAAATCGCGAAGTGAATTTTCTTTAATAGTTTCTGCTAGTAAAGAAAAAAAAACTTTAAAAATTATTTTCGTAAAATATATTTTGGTTTTCACGTGGTGGTACGTATTTAGCAGTCGATAAAATTTTCTTATATTAGCACAAAACTACTAACGTAAGATAATCTTTGGATTATGAATTAAATGCAGCACATTACCGACCGCACTTATTCATTCAATGTATGTAGTTCGCTTGTTCACCAGTTCACTGCGGTATAGTGCCCTGGGGACGATTTCCTCTTAAACAGGCGAGACAACTCATCTCCAATCCCTTTCAGAAACGATGGATAGCGATATTTTGTCATTTTTGTGGTTTATCAATATCATACACCTGAATCAGACCGAGGATGAACTGAATCGCCAGTTTATAACTATATACAAATAGTGTAAGAATCATTTGTTGGTTTATCACGATAATGTATACCTAAGAACAAATCCAATTATAAATTAGAAGCAACGCTAGTCTTGTAAACATTATCGACCGCACATATTCAATGAGTATGTTTTGCTTGTCCGCCGTTTCGCTGCGGCCAGCGTTCTGGAGACGACTTCCACTTAGCACTGGGTGTTAAAACAACTGAAGATAATATAGAAACACCTGAAGATAATATCAAAATACTTGAAGATAATATTTATTTGTTTTGGACTGAAACAAGTTGTATATTTACGTTATCGCATGACCGACCAGGCTATCAAATGTAAGACACCGCTGGTCACAATGCGTTTTGCATTATTTTAGCCATCAAATAACTCAACCCCGCTGGCTAGGCGAGCAGGCCAACATTCTCCACAGATCGAAGCAGGAACTGGAGCAACGTGAAATGAAGTGTTTTACACAAGAACACAACGCGTCGCCCAATTAGGGAATGGAACTCACGACCTAGCGATCGTGAGTTGCAACAGCCTAAGCGCTGGGCCACGCGCCTGCACAAGTTGTATATTACGCAGAGAAAATGTATAACTGAAGGACTTTATTCCCATTAAATTCCAGGTACTTATTCAATCAATCATGAATTAAAAATGTAATTAATGTGATATATTATGGATATTAGCGAAGTCAATGACGAAGGGGACAGAGTCGGTAGAGTGTCCGAAAAAAATACTTTGCGGTATTTAGTTACGCCTCTTTACGTTCTGAGTTCAGTCTTTTCTGAGATCAATTTTGTTTTTCACTTCTCTAGTGTCAATAAAATAAAGTAGTAATCGAGTAATAAATCAATTTCCTTTCAGAGGTTTCTTCAAGCAAAATACTATAATTAAGAATTTAACAAATCTCATAACTGGTTATTTTAAAGATTCTTGTGAGGAACAGCACTCTACCTCTAATATTTAATTATATAATTATGGAATAACTTCTAATTTAGGCACAAAGCCAGCAACTTTTGAACGGAAAATGAGGTTAGATGATGCAAACGACCCTAATCCTTTAGTACTTTGGTACTTTATTTTATCGACTCCGGGTGTATGAAAGTCAAAATTGATCTTGGTGGAATTTGAACTCAGGAACATAAACACCCGAGAGAACTACTGCAAGACAATTCGCCCGACACAATCCTAGAATAAATTATCTTTCAGCTATACAGGAATCGCAATCCATTTCCTTCATCAAATTGAAACCTTGTATCTTAGCGATATTTTCACATCAATTTACATAAAAGTGTTAAAATGGTAAAACAATGAACTCAATAATTTTTAGTATCCGATTGATGTTTAATTCAAAATCCCGAAAGGAAAGATAAAGTAAATAAATATAGATAAGTAACAGGAATGCATCCAATATCTCTTACAGAGAAAACTCTTAGTCAAAGAACGAAAATCACATGAATTTATGCCAAATAGATCTTAAGTTGGAAATATTAAGTTTCACTTCAGGCAGTGAACAGGCAGAATCATTTGCCCGACGGGCAAAATGCTTAGCAGCATTTCGTCCGTCTTTACGTTCTGAGTTCAAATTCTGCCAAGGTTGACTTTTACCTTTCATCTTCTCGGGGTCGATAAAATAAGTACCAGTTGAATACTAAGGTCGATGTAATCAATTTACCCTTCCCCTAAAATTGCAAAATTTTAGGGGACCTTTCGTGTTTCCTTTCCCCCCCACCCGCCTTTAGGCACCATTCCATAATAGTTATTGTCTGGTTGGTTCTCTACCGGTGTCTTGCCTGCGTTCATTTTGTCACTTTTCCATTGGCGACAACATTGTGTATATTCGTCTGTTCTTTTTTCCGTTTATTTGTCATTATGTTATGCGAAACATTGATAATTTTTATTTTTTACTGGCACACGGTCATTTCTCCTCCGCTGTTAGTGTTCTTTTTCTGACCAGGTAAAATTTTACCTGTACCAAAATTTTAACCCAATATTAAGTTTCGGCATTTGAAGAATTAGGATATGAGTAAAAGCCAGAGAAAGTTGCAGAATTTCAGGTTATAGGTATAGCACGCGCGCGTGAGCACACACACACACGTACGCACGCACACACACACACACACACACACACACACACACACACACACACACACACACACACACACACATATAATGATGGTTGTCTACATGTTGGACAAGCATATGGAATACCTAATACACGCATATACAAACAGTACTGACGCATACACCCTTGTGTTCTGACGTAACATGCACATCCACATTTCGTATACAAATTTATCCACACGCATACACATATATACATATATTAACGAATACAGGTAACCACTAACTCCAAGTGCTTGTCTTGACTTGAACAAAAGAGCGTTGTCACGTTGTTCGGCTTGAAATATGCAAAGGAAATCCCTGAAATATATCCCAAAGACGTACACACACACACACAAACACACACACACACATACATGCATTATGTATTACATACATACATTACGTACATTTCTATGCATATATGTATGTATGTATGTATGTATGTATGTATGTATGTATGTATTTCAGGAGACGAATTGGCAGAGTTCTTAGACCGTCAGAGAGATTATTTTGTGATATTGGCTCCGACTCTTTGTTGACATATATGGCCGAGGTAGGTTTAAATTTGGTTATGTAGAGGTCCATAAAGTAACAGTCTTATACTGACGATGACTCTGCAAATTCTGTTTGTCTGTCTGTCTGTCTGTCTGTCTGTCTGTCTGTCTGTCTGCAACTTCTCTGTCTCTCCATCTCTCCCCTTCTTTCTCCCTATGTCTCTATTCTTTCTCTCTCTCTCTCTCTCTCTCTCTCTCTCTTCTGTCTGTCCGTCTCTCTCTATTTCTTGGAGAAATCATCTTTGATGAGACTAGGAGCAACTTGGTGAAAACCCTAGTAATGTACAGAATGTGCATGTCACGAAGGGTAATGAAGAACAGAAGTTTGATATTGCAGAGATAAATAGAATTATTTGATTGTGCGGCAAAGATGACAGAGACTTTGTGATTGGAATAAAATTATAATGTGAGTGGAGGAATTTTACAAAAAATTGTGTTAGAGAGAGAGAGAGAGAGAGAGAGAGAGAGAGAGAGAGAGAGAGAGAGAGAGAGAGAGAGAGAGAGAGAGAGAGAGAGAGAGAGAGAGAGAGAGAGAGAGAGAGAGAGAGAGAGAGTGATAGAGAGAGAGAGATGGTCTTCTACTGTGTTCGAACACAGAATTTGAGATGTAAAACATTCACGTACACACGCTTGATATTATCAACTGCGATGCAAATAAAGAGTCAAAGCACAAGAAAAGTAAATCCCAGGGACAACATCATGATACCGTCGTTGAGAGATGAACTTACTAAGAGAAACCGTGTTAGATGATACTCAGTGTGAGTCAACAAAAGTAAAATACGGGAACAGTGGGAAGAGGAAACGACAGTCTTCAAAAAATGAAGCAAATGAAACTTCAAGGACAATTGCCAATAACTTAATTGTTAAATTTGTACAAGTTGTTGAAATGCATACTTACCAAAAGAATCGAAAGGACTCTAGATAACAAGCAGCCATGAGAACAGGTAGG
Organism: Octopus bimaculoides; assembly: GCF_001194135.2. Lineage (NCBI taxonomy): Eukaryota > Metazoa > Mollusca > Cephalopoda > Octopoda > Octopodidae > Octopus > Octopus bimaculoides. Next base: position 36,466,638 of record NC_068991.1, on the reverse strand, counting down.
ATTTAGAAACGGTTTCTCCACCAGCGACTACATATGACACAACATCAATCAACTGATTGAAGTGTATACTATAGCATTTAAAGAATTGATTACAAGAAAGCTTTCGACTCGATAGAGTTACAAGCTTTACTGACTTCATTGGAAGACGACAGCATAAAATGAATTTACATCTACTAGATAAAAGACGTGTAGCGTGACCGTCACCAAATTATACAGAAAGAGGATACTGTTAAAATGAGTATGGAATGCGACAAAGAGTCAACATGGGAATTAAACTTTTCACATATTTGGAAAAATTCATTTGACTGAATGAGTTAAAAAGAGTGAAACAAAATTCATTACAAATGACAACGTGATGCCAAAATCGTTCATAAGGGAGATATAGGACAAATAGAAAACTATACATACCAAGGACAAAGAATGATCGCTGAAGAAAAAAAAAGGGACACTAGAGAAATAAAGAAGAAATTAATCTTAGGATGGACTTCTTTCAAAATGCTCAGCGACAGCATGAAATCAAACCGCCTAGTTTGCCTGAAAATGAAAATTTCTACACCAATGCATATGGTCAGAAAAAGAACACTAACAGCGGAGATGAAATGACCGTGTGCCAGTAAAAAAATAAAAATATCAATGTTTCGCATAACATAATGACAAATAAACGGATAAAAGAACAGACGAATATACACAATGTTGTCGCCAATGGAAAAGTGACAAAATGAACGCAGGCAAGACACCGGTAGAGAACCAACCAGACAATAACTATTATGGAATGGTGCCTAAAGGCGGAAAGGAAACACGAAAGGTCACAAAAGAGATAGCACAGCAATATTGGTAAAGTGTGGATTTCTGTCAACTGGCAGGAGACAGAGAAAAAGCTGATAACTGCATGATGAGGCTTTCATCGAGCAGTGAATCGACAACGCTTAGCAACAGTAATAAAAATATATTTACTCGCGCGCGTGCGTCGTTAACAGCAGTAATTTGCAAAATTAAGAAAACCACGTGGAGTACCTGTAGTAACGTAGTTAATGGGTTTTAATAAGATTAAAGACAAAATTTGATATAAATTCACCCAGTTCGATATCGTCGATTTATATTCATACATGACCAAATTTCTTTAAACGCTGGAATTTGGAATAATATGGCACAATAAAAAAGAGAATGATCTACTGTGCATTCCAGATAATCCATTTTATTCAAGAAGGATGTGACATGGAGGTGACAGTGTTGGTGGTGGTGTTGCATTCCTTCGTTTGACAATAAGGTTCCAGCTGTTCGAATGACTAAATCACTGAATTATCTCCTCCTGGATCAATATGTGTCCAAGTATTTCACAGACGCGTGAAATACTTGACATAATCATCGGGCAGAATCAGCGTAACAAGGCTGGATTCCCTTTTCACTAACATACAAGTTAAATATTTGTGTGTATAGATACGACAGACTTCTGCTGTTTCCCTCAATCAATTTCTCTCACCAGGCATTGGTCGTGCCGAAGCTATTGTAGTAATTCATGGAGCCGCGTAGCGAGACTGAACCTGAAACCAGTCAGCTGTGAGAGAGCAATGTTCCTTGAAGTACTCGTGCAGTGATTTAAGATTTGAAACTCAGTGTTTAGAGTTGATGTTCTACTTTGGAACTGAACCATGCTAAACATTATTATTATATGCAGACATAGAAAGACAAGTGTCGAGACAATGAAGCGATAAAGACAGGAGGTGAATTAGTCCAGCAACGTTTGATTGTTTAAACAATGACTCATATGAAAATGTCATCTCTTTGTTGTATTTGTTTGACAAGTAATTTGATCTTAGAGTATGTATTGAAACTAAAACAATTGCTTCGTGCAAATCAAACTAGTTAGGATAAATACTATCAATTCATAAATATAGCAATGTAAATTACCATAAATAAACCGTAAGGAAATAACAGAGCATAAAACAAACTGTATCACATAAAAAGAGCATTGATTCAGATTCCAAATCACAAACTCAAAAGTAACACCTTACTCCATGCTTCCAAATTATTGTTGCTTTGCTTGCTTTCTTTGTTTTTTTTTATGTGTTTTATTTTATAAAGTTATTCATTATCGAATCGACCCTTTCTTTTTTAGTTCAAAAAAAAAATGAATTCCCAAGCAGAATATCATTCTTGTCAGTGTGAATATTAAAATCAATATAAAATTGCATCATGTTAGTCTTACAGCTCTTACACACAGAGAGATATCGATCTAGTTTGGTCATATTTTGATGTTAATCATAGAATATCTGTGTAATATCACTGCATAACCTTTCAGTAATTTCCCCCAACATCGTAAAATAAGATTGTATGGATTATTTCTAGTTGTATTAACCACATAAAATTTTTATATCAGTATGTTATACCGTGTTTATGACATGAACGAAAAACAAGAGATCTGCAATATGTGCGTGTGTGTGTGTGTGTGTGTGTGTGTGTGTGTGTGTGTGCATGTGGGTGTATTCGCGCGTGCGTATTGCAAAGTAAAAGATATGCAATTTATATCTGATTGTGCGCGTGTGTGGATGTGTACGAATGCGTGTGTGCGCGTGTTTGTGTGTGTGTGTGTGTGTGTGTGCATGTATGTGCCTCTGTGGTGTGTGTGTGTGTGTGTGTGTGTGTGTGTGTGTGTGTGCGCGTGTGTGTGCGTGTGTGTGTGTGTATGCGTGGGTGAAGTAATTTCCTCGTTGAACTGATCGGTGAGTCAGTTTTGAAGTGAATTCCTTTCACGAAAGCACCAATGCCTTTCTGAAAGCGATAATGTCCTTCTGCCCAATCTGAAGCCAATTTTGGAATATATACTTGATATCCAATACAATATCCGAATCGGACTACATACAAGGTGGATTAAGCAATTTCCAGTAAGATGGGTACGAATCGCTCCCTTCTCTCCTTCTCTCCCTTTCTCATCCCTCCCGCCTCTCTCTCTTTGTCTCACGCAAGCACACACACATTCACACTTTCTCGCCCGCTCTAATATTCTTAATCATATATTTGGTGAAAAGATTTTACTGAAGTGTGACGAGCACATTGACAAATTCAGGACCCAGGACTCAAGAAGGAATGCCAACACCTTATCTACAATGTAAATTTCAGGCTTTTTATAAGCTGAGTAAAAAGAAAAAATAATCAAAACAGACAGTGAGATAGAACTACATGTAATATTGATTTCAAATTTTGGCACAAGGCCTGAAATTTCGGGGGAGGAGATAAGTCGATTACATTGAATGCAGTGTTCGACTGGTACTTATTTTGTAGATCTCGGTAAGATGAAAGGCAAAGTCGACAGCAGCACAATTTGAACTCAGAACGTGAAGGCGGATGAAAGGCTGCTAAGTGCTTTGCCCAACGTGCTAACAATTCTGCCTTCGGATTACTCGCAATAGTGATTTCAGATTTTGACTCAAAGCCAATAATTTCTGAGGAGGGAGTAAGTCGATTACATCGACTTCAGTACTCGACTGGTACTTATTTTATTGACGTGAAAGGTTGAAAAGCAAAGTGGGCTCCGGCGGCATTTGAACTCAGAACAGAGAGTCGGAAGAATTGCCGCTAAGCATTTTCCCCGGCTAGCTTGCCGTCTTAATTACTCGAAATACTGAATTTAATAAATATTACCAAGTAGGCGATATTGTTAAACCGTCGTTAAAGAAGTTATGTCCTTCATTTCTTTCTATAAACTTCAGTTTACTATGTCTGTCTTTTATAGAGAATCAACAAAATTAACACCACACAATCCTTATATATTGTTAGTCGCCATCTCACAGGGGAAGTTTGTATATTTACTTGGAGAAATTGTGAGGGATCTAGCGGTAAGAAATGGTTGAGAACCACTGATCTAAAGCAAACTTTTCCTCTTTAAGCGCAGGTGTGGCTGTGTGGTAAGAAGTTTACTTCCCAAACACATGATACAGGGGTCAGTCCCTCTGACAAGTGATACCGGGGTCAGTTCCTTGGACAAGTGTCTTCTACTCTAGACCCAGGTCGGTCAATGACATGTGAGTGAATTTGGTGGACTGAAACCGAAAGAAGCCCTTCGTATATATAACGGTTCGGTTGAGGAAAATGATAGATTAATTACTAAGCTTAAAACAAAGCAAGTACTGGGGTCGATTCGATCGACTGAAACCTTTAAGGTGGTGTCTCAGTATGGTTGCTGATACAAGTAAAAAAAAAGATATGAAATGGAACGAATGTATTTGCACACCCAAATGTGCGCGCGTTTGTGGATGTGTGTGTGAGAGAGTATGAGTGTGTGTATGTGTGTGTGTGTGTGTGTGTCTGTCTGTCTGTCTGTATGCATGTATGTATGTATATTTGTATGTATGTATGTTTTGGGAATGTATATACGTATGCATGTTCCTATATTCATGAATATCCAATGAAAAGACTTTTTACAGAAAAGCAAAAAATGATTAATTGTTAACTGAATCGCCAAGACAAGAAAATATCATTATTATGCTTTGATATAGTCAGATTAATGTTTTCCGCTTTGTTTTTATTAGTCACAACATTTCGGTCGTTGTACCCTCTGGCCTTCTTCAGATATTTCTTATATAATGATATAATCAGACTAGTGTCTTCGTCTTTGCTGTTTTGTTCACAATATTTCAATTGTTCTACTTTGTAGTCTTCTACAGGAATTATCAGTTTTAGACATTGATGTATATGGGATTGTGTCTTCGTCGTGATTGTTTTAGTCTCAATCTTTTGAACGTCTTACTTTATCATCCTCATCTGTAATTAGACCATTTGTTTATTTTTCTATATTTATTAATTTATTTTCAATTTAATCTTAATGTAATTTTCATATTATTTTATCTTGATCATATAACACTTATTTTAATTTTTAAATATTTATTCTCTTAAGTAAAATAATTTTTCTGAAACACATTATTTCTTCATTGAATAATATGTGGGTTATTTTCCTTTAAAATTCTCATTAACTCAATTTATCTTCTACTCATAGATTATATTTCGAATTAATACTGATCAAAGGACATTTTAACGTGCCCTAATTAATTATCTACTGAGTTACTTGGTTCTACACACCTCCTATCTGTATTTGAACTGGTCAATATTAGTTTAACTGGGGTAGGAATTTTGCAATAATCATTCTTCAAGTTGATGGGCTGGGATGAAGAAACTATGTACTATATTACATTTCTAGCATGATCTGCTGATAAATACAATTTCTAAGAAGGTCTGATGAGATACTTGCTTATCACTAGTACAGGTCAAATGTTATATGCTTTACTACTGTCCAACCCACTTAAATTGTTCTCTACTCCAAGCAGTATAGTATAGTTTTGATAAGGTTAAGTAGGCGTTAAGTTTCTCTATCTCTAGAGAAACTTCGCCGAGAAATATAGGATCGGTTAATATGCATGCTTATTGCATCGCAGAATTTTGGGAGTTGCCAACCTATCCGAAATGAATGTATGATTCTCTATAGTTCTTTTTCTTTTTCTTTTTCACTATACTAAATTTATTCTGTGTTTGAACTTCGGATTTACAAATTGGATGGGCAGCAGAAAGTAATTTCACAGCCTATGGAGATTGCAATGGTTTTTAATTAGCCAAGTTTGAGTGCTTATATTGTATTCACTGGTTTTTTAATATCTTTTTTTCTTTTGTGAGTGTATATATATATATATATATATATATATACATACATACATACATACACACATATACATATATATCTATATGTATATATCTATATATATATATATATATA
>NC_068991.1:36455200-36460825 GCF_001194135.2 Octopus bimaculoides | reverse complement strand
TATATATTAGGTTGTTTCACATGAAACGTCGTATTTGAAAGGTAACAATAAAATGTTGCAGAAGTGTTAGAGAACTGATTTATTTAATCAAAGTATGGTCCATGTTCATTTATGACGTTTAGCCAACGTTTCTCTATGTCATATATTCCATGCTTTAAAAAAAAAAAATTCATCTTTTGCTGTGATAAACTGTCCGAATGCTTCAATTACCTCTTCTTTATTTGAGAATGTTTTATTGCTTATGAAAAGCTCAAAATGCTTAAATAACTGATGATCAGTAGGAGAGATATCAGGAGAATAAGAAGGATGTTGCAAAATCTCATAATTCTGGCATTGCAGCTTTTGGACTGTAGCTTGAGGAGTGTGAGGACGGGCACTGTCGAGGAGAAAAACTGGGCCATCTCTATTCACTAGTCTGGGTTGCTTCTTTTTTAAATTCTCATGCTTACAATCAATTTCTTGGCAATACGATGTTGCTGCTATCAATTTCCTTGTTGTAAAAATAGATAATGAGTAACTCCCTTCACAGACCATCCTACAGTGACCACTAATTTTTTCGGGTGCAATGGTGGGTTTGGGTAGTGTTTAGGTGACTCTCCTGTATCTAATCACGGTCTTGTTCTCCTACTGTTGTCAAAGAGTATCCATTTCTCGTCACAAGTAATGATTTGATACAAAAATGGTCTTTTCCAGTCGAGAAAGCAATAAGGAGCACACATCGAGGCGTCTGTTTCTTTGAATTTCGTTCAGTTGATGTGGGACAAACCTATCAGTTTTCTTGACATTTCCAATTTTTTACAGGTGTCCAAAAACAGTTGTGCGAGATGTTTGGAGTTCTGATGAAAGTTTCCGAACCTTTGTTCTCGAATTTTGCTCAATCAAAGCATTTAATCTATCATGCCGAATAACTGATTTTCGCATAAGCTTTGCTGTGCTAAGTACTGGTTGTCACAAAAGTGTTAAAATACATATTTACATTTTTTGATAATAATAAGAAGAAAATGTTAAAAACAGTTTAAAAGAGAGTATTCAACAAAAAGTATTAGGAGTTCAATAAAAATCATGTTTGTTTGGTAGTATATATATATATATACACAGAAGGAGATATATTTAAGAATTTACAAAAAATTGGAGAGGAACCGACCTGTCTTTTTAACATGTTTTCTCTCTTGTGAGTAGCTAGGGAATGATTGCTATTTTAAGGGATAGTATGAGGCTGGTTGGGGTGGGGGAAAGAAGAGCAATGTAGAATTAAAAGGATTTATTTGTTTCTGGGATAGTCTGTCATGGTTCAGTGGTTTTGGGGACTGGTCTTAAAGGTCAGAATGGTGTGAGTGTGTGTGTCTCTGTGCATGTCTCTATGTGTGTGTATATACATGTTTGTGTTTGTGTGTGGGGGCCGTTTTTGATTGGTCCCAGAGTTTATTGTGGCGTGTGTATATGCATTTTTGTGTGTTTTATATTTAAAAACGAACACCTTACAAGCAACCCATATTTTTAAAAATAGCTATAACTCACACACGTCACGAGCAACAAAGAAAACATCAAACACACACCACTCCTAACTTTGACAACAAAAATAACAGAACTTACAGACAGCACTACAACCCTATCAAAAGAACCCAGGCACCCACCAACCCAACACAAAACTTTACCAGACACTGTAGATCCCAGCCCACACAAGAACCGTTCCAAAATCGGAGATTCCACCCATCACTCAGGAATTCACCTCTAAACCACATTTGTAGATTCCAACCCAAACCGTTCCAAACTCGGAGATCCCATCTGTCATATAGGAATTCGCCTCTAAACCAAGATTGTAGGTTCCAACCCACTCTAAGGAAGCAAAATTACACCCAGTACGAACAACCCAGACCCCGAAATAACCAAAAATCCTCCAGTAGGCCACACCAACAACCCAGACCCCGGAACAACCAAAACCCCTTTCGTAGGCAACACATCAATGGGGGAAAGATCGACACATACCAAAATACCGCAGACGGAAGAACCCTCAGAAATCATTTTTTATGTCAGGGCATCAACCCTGAATAACCAAAATTAGTGAATCAAACCTAAACCTATCGAACCAACAAATCAAAATCCTTTCAAAAGGACTAAAATTCACTCCAACTCCACAATACCCCAACCTGAGTGAAATACAGGATGATGTCTCACATTTTTGCGGAAAATTACGCCTCACTGAGGAATTTTTTGACAAAGAAATCAATAGCGACGAATCAATGGTTCGTAACAAGAGCAGTTACAATCCCACAAAAGGCAGAAACAAAACTTTGGACAAATTTTGTGATTACATTTCAAACTTTCCTTATAGTGAACTTCCACAACCTAAACCCAAACCCAACACCAGTAAAAGGGAACGGGAAATCATCTATGAGTTACGAAACAATCATGACATCACAATCAAAGAAGCAGATAAGGGTAGTACTGTCGTCATTATGGATACTGAACAATACAAAAACTCTGTATCTCACCTCTTACAAGACACTACCTACTCTGAAAGATTTGTCAACTACAAACAATCAAAAACAATGAACAAATTAAACACAGTCATTTGCCAGCATCGAAATTACTTAACAACAAAGGAATGCGACTACCTAGCGAACTTTAATTGCAAAACCAGCACCCTCTATAGGCTTCCAAAAATCCACAAGAGCAAAATTATCACCGAAGCTTGCAAAAAGTCCACTTCAACCTGCATCACTGTACCACATCCCACTGATCTCAAACTGAGACCAATTGTGGCAGGCCCAAACTGCGAAACACACAGATTAAGCAACTTTATCGATATCCTCTTGAAACCAATATTTAAACACATACCAAATATTGTAAGAGATGACCTAGACCTACTAAATCATCTCCCCAAATATACCAATAAAGACATTTTCATTGTCTACTTTGATGTAATAAACCTTTACACTACGATCCCACAACAAAATGCTGGCTAGGAAAATACCCCAATGAGGTCCCGGAAAGAATAAAAAAGAATTCGTTATCGAGGGCCTTAAGTTTATCTTCCAAAACAACTTTTTGAATTTTAATAATAACACCTACAGACAGGTATCAGGGACTGCAATGGTTACTAAAGTTGCCCTTACTTATGCAAACCTGGTGATGGCCTACCTAGAATTACAAATCTATGAAGAATTCAAATCTAAATACGGCCTGTCTTTCCACAAATAGCTGTTGGAGAATTGGAAACACTACTTAGATGATTGCCTCATCCTATGGTCCCACACACTCGACCAACTCATTAATTTCAAAAACTTAATCAACAGTGTCAACAACCATATCCAATTTACAATGGAATATAGTCAAGACCAACTTCCTTTTCTTGACATTCTCATCATAAAAAAGGTACCAACATTGAAACTGATATCCACTACAAACCAACTGATTCCAAACAATACATTCTATTCACCTCCAGTCCCTAAAAGCACACGAAGACAACCATTCCCTTCAACCTAGCGAGAAGAATCTGTACAATTGTCTCAAATTATAGAACACGAAATAAAAGACTCCAAGAACTACAGGCAATTCTTCTCGAAAGACATTACCCAGCATCATTAGTTGACAATGGAACAGAACGGGCCAAGACAATTGTTACCCAAGACTTGCGTAAACCGAAACACACGGTACATTAAATAGTCTCCCATATCTCTCAACACACAATCCAAGAAATGCAGAAGCTTACACAATTATATACAAGAACATCTCACAGATGAATCAAGACCCACGTCTAAAAAAAGTACTCGGAACCCATAAAATAATTAAAGGCAAACGACAACCCAAATCCCTAAAAAACCTACTCACCAATGCAAAATTACCCAACAGAAGCCCACCAGCCCACCACCTACCGTCAAAAAATGTGGTCGTTCCAACTGCAGGATTGCATCTACCTTATTGAAGGAACAACATACAAATTCCAGTCAGGATACACTTTTGTCATAAAGAATAACTTCACCTGTGCATCAAAGAATTTACTTTATGCCATAAGGTGTGAAGGGTACCACAAATATTACATAGGGCAAACGAGCCTAACCCTCAGAAAAAGGATGACAGTGCACCACCAACAATTGAGGGATCCTACCACAAGAAAGATATCATTTAGTGGGCCATTAGATCTTTGTGCACAAAACAAATCCCCCAAATTCTTAGTTTTCCCACTGTATCAATGCCCGGACAACACCACTGACCAAACACGAATAAATACAGACCACGACTCAACATGCTCTAAACCCCCCCCCCCGGTAACACCCAAAACAAACACACACAGATGCACAAAATCACACACACACACAAATACAATGCAAACCTCCGACGCAAACACACACACATACATATACACACGCGCACAATCACAATATCCTCACACTAGAGCACAAACCCACACGCATTCCAAGAAAAAAACACATACTTGCAATACGAATCTTGCAACCATAACCAACACTCACACACACATACACATACGTAAACACGTACATGCACACACCTACACCCTGCCCCTATAATTACAAATCACATTCACACAAACACAGACACACACACAAACACACAAATACAACACAACCCACACAAACACGTACATTTATGCACACATATATACACACACACACATGCTCACACACAACACCCTGACAAATACCAATCACACACATACACACACCGCCACGACAATTATGAAAACACAAACATACTCAGACAGAGACACGCACACACACTCACATGTACACACACCAACGTACACACACATAACATTCACACCAACACAAAAACACAAACATACATACACACGCACCCACAGACGCACACATACACACACGAGAACAAACATATACATACATGCGCGCACACAACACCCTAACAAATATTAATCACACACATACACACACAAACGTGCACACATATACACACACCATCCTACCAAATATAAACACACAAAGACCCATATACACACGCCATAATAAACTCTGGGATCAATCAAAAACGGTCCACAAACACATGTATATATATACACACACACTTAGAGTCGTGCACAGAGACACACACACTCACACTATTCTGACCTCTAAGACCAGTCCCAAAAATCACTGAACCATGACAGACTAGCCCAGAAACAAATAAATCCTTTTAATTCTACATTGCTCTTCCTTCCCTCTACCCCAATCAACCTCACACTATCCCTTAAAATAGCAAACACTCCCTAACTACACACAAGAGAGCAAACATGTTAAAAAGACAGGTCGGTTCCTCTCCAATTTTTTGTAAATTCTTAAATATATTTCCTTTTGTTTATATATATACTACGAAACAAACATGATTTTTATTGAATTTCTAATACTTTTTGTTGAATACTCTCTTTTAAACTGTTTTTAACATTTTCTTCTTATTATTATCAAAGAATGTAAAATGTTTTTTTAATACTTTTGTGACAACCAGTACTTAACACAACAAAGCTTATACAAAGCTTTACATTTTACTTTTGAAAACCTTTTTCTAAAAAAGTGAAACCGGTCAAGTGAATAAACATCTTTAAAATTGCATTTTCAAACCTTTTTTCATATATATTTCCAGTCGTGCGGTATCTTACAACTTTACTTTGTTATA
>NC_068991.1:36454068-36455135 GCF_001194135.2 Octopus bimaculoides | reverse complement strand
CTGAAGGAGTCTTGGATCTAGGTTAGAAAGTGGTTCTTTATTGGCAATAAACCTTGAAATAAAACTGAATAATGACCTACATACATACATACGCTGTTGATGTTGATGAAATTCCACTGAAGGAGTCTTGGATCTAGGTTAGAAAGTGGTTCTTTATTGGCAATAAACCTTGAAATAAAACTGAATAATGACCTACATACATACATACACACATACACAATGCATACATACATATATACATATAATATTGAAAAGGTAAAGAGCTAAAAGAGCTTTTACACAAGAAAGTTTGTAGTAAAAAGAAAAGGAGAAAATTTTTTCAGAATTTTACCAGAATTAAAAGTAGAAAATATTAACAATTTTATGAAAATTTGTTACGAGCATCAATTGATTTAAGACCATTTAGTCATGCATTAAGCCAAGGGAAAATAAACTGAAATATATTTCATTATTTTTTCGTCAACATATCTTGAGTGTTGCTTGGGTGTATGAAACGGAAGCATTGAAACTTAATGAATTGAAAACGCTACGCAATGGAATTGACAAAGTATACAATGCACCAGGGAATACAGTTTATATTAATTCCCATTTTTGAACATACTAATAAAAATCAACAACCAAATAGAGACAACCATTTACTATAAAACTACAGACTCCAAATATAGTTGCCTTTTAATTCGTGCCAACTGATATACACCATAATAGATGTTCCTTATATTCTTAGTCAAAAGGATTTTCAAAATCTTATCCGTGGCCTAAGACACAATAATTTAAGGATACAGACCTTGATAGGAATTCTCCATCAAGTTATTTAATTTAATGAGTTTGTCGTTACAGATTGATGTTGTCTTCTGTTTTGAATTTCGTATCGGCTTCTGGAGCATTACCGTTTCTATCGTTTTGCATAACTGATTTAGGGTTCGGATAACAATTGCTTCTTCAGTATATTTTTCTACTTCGAGAGATTCTTTAATGTAGGTCTGTATCTGGTCCGTTTTGTTGGATAATATATGTATATATATATATATATATATTTATATATATATATATATATATATATATATATA
>NC_068991.1:36449014-36453826 GCF_001194135.2 Octopus bimaculoides | reverse complement strand
ATTTAATCCTTTAATATTGAAGACTCAATATTTCATATATTCAATAAGACATATTCCATATATTCAATAAGACATTCAATACTTCATTTCATTGTACCATCCATCTTTTTTTATATTATATATTATATATTCCATATTCTATATCCCACATAAATTTTACAAGAATATAAAAAAAAACATAAAAAACAGACAGAGTTGGAACTCTTTTAAATAAAATAATATATTCCTCTATACACGATCATACAAAACCCTTTTTTTAAATTTAATTTTACTCACACACACACACCCACACACACACACACACACACACACACACACACACACATATATATACATATTTTGTGCGTGCGTGTGTGTGCACGTTTGTGTGTGCGTGTGTTTATGTATGCGTATGTGTTTGTGATTTCTCACGATGACTACCGCAGCTTACGGCGGTCCAGATGACACATACCTGTTAAGTTGCTGTGCAAATTCATATATATATATATACAGGGGTTGGACAAAATAATAGAAGCACCTTAAAATTTCAAACAAATTAATTTTAAAATGAGGTAGGACCGCCTTTGGCAGTAATTGCAGCTTGAATTCTATAAGGTGTGGACTCGTACAAATTTTGAATTGTTTCCAAAGGAATTTTTGTCCATTCTTCAGCTAAAATAGTTTCCAGTTCTTGTAGTGAGGATATCGACTCCTTACTCGGTTTTCTAAATTGCACCATAAATTTTCAATAATATTGAGATCTGGGGACTGTGGTGGCCAGATAAGATGTTCAACTTCACTCGAATTCTCCTCGTGCCATTAGTAACAACTTTAGCTGTGTGAATTGGTGCATTGTTATCCTGAAAGATTGCGTTTCCCTCTGGAAACAGTTCCGCAACCATAGGATGAATTTGATCAGATAAAATGCTTAAATAGTGTTGACTATTAACTCTTCTAAGAAGGGAAACCATTAGGCCGGCGGATTTCCAAGATAAAGCCTCCCAGATCATCACAGATCCTCTTCCATGTTTAACAGTTGGAAGAAGGCAATCTGGGTTAAATGCTTCATTTGGTTGTCTCCACACGTATACTCGGCCGGTTGTCGGAAATAAGGTAAAGGATGACTCGTCCCAGAAAATAACATTCCACTGCTCTAGGGACCAATTCTGTCGGTTTTTACTCCCCTCTAAACGCTTTACAATGTTTGTTTTTGAAAGTAGTGGTTTTCTGATTGCAGTCCTCCTGTGAAATCTGGAATTGTGCAGCTCCCTGCGAACAGTTTTTGTGGAAACTGGGTTCTCGAGGTGGTCATTAAGCTCTGCAGTAGTTTTGGGAGCTGTACACACAAAGATTTCTTTGTGTGTTCTAAACTACATGTAAAGAAGACTTCAACGAAAAATTTCCAAACATGCACTTGACCCCACCAGACAGAAGATAAACTACCTTTACTTCAAATTTTTATAAATTTTTAATGATATTTGATAGGATGAGATACATTGAAACCGGTAATATTTCCTTTATACAATTTTAAAAATCGTTTTCATTAAATTCCCTCTTAAATGGAAACGTCTCAGACTTACTTCTGTGCTATTTCCACCCACATCTTTAATATGTATAAAAGGATTGGCTGTGTGGTAAGTAGCTTTCCACATGGTTCTGGGTTCAGTCCCACTGCGTGGCACCTTGGGCAAGTGTTTTCTACTATAACCTCGGCTCGTGAGTGGATTTGGTAGACGGAAGCTGAAAGAAGCCCATCGTATCTATATACATATGTGTGTGTGTGTGTATGTTTGTGTGTCTGTGTTTGTCTCCCACCACCACTTGACAACCGATGTTGGTGTGTTTATGTCCCCGTAATATATTGGACATCTATTGTTTAACAATAGATGTCCAATTAGAGGAGAGGACTTAACAGCAAAAATTACCCCTCCCCAAATGCCAGCAGGATTCCAAATACCCACTACTAGCAGGACCCTATCCTCTTTATAAACAGAAAAATAACGGAGTATCTCATCACGGTTTAAAAAGTCTACACATTATTATCTTAACAATTCCTCAAGAAATACTTTTTACATAGATCCTTCCATCACATACAGGCCTGACACGCTCGTACGCCACAGGTTTAGCATATAAACAAATATATATATATATACATATAGGTCTGAACATTGTGCTGAAAATACAGTGATAGGAACCGCTGCACCGGTACTCCTTTCCAAACGCAACTAAAAACGTATGTACCAGGGATCATGTATGTATGGGAGTATTTATATATACATATGTGTATGTATGTATGTATGTATGTGTGGGTGGGTATGTATATGTGTCGGTCCTCCTCATTTATAGTAACAGTGACTTTCGACTCTTTTGGTATGTATGTACAGCCATTTATCTATGTACATCTGAACACACATATAGGTATTCATGTATTTATGTTTTCGTATTCATGCATATCTGTATGTGTTAATGTATACATGCATATGCATGTATATATGAGTTTTCATGACTCTTTATATGATTTTTTATATGCTTTTTGTATGTTTTTTTATATGCTTTTATATTTTTATATTTTTATTTGAATTTTGTAAACTTCATGAACTGAATTTTGTAAATCTCCGAAGAGGCCTAGTAAATCATGCATGTACCCCCATTGCATCCTTTTCATCTACCAATTACTCCAGCTTACAGGAGCTATATAGATAGAATGGGGCATGCCAACGCTAGGCCGAAACAGCTGTAAGATTTTTCCCTTCTTCGGTCACTAGATGTCCTTTTGAATTTGAAATTTTTATTGTTGATATGACATAGTGTGTCATATGTGTTTCTATATTGTCTTTATTGTCCTTCTGGTTGAAAAATAAACAGATTAATTAACAGATTACAGTGTCTGCAAGTTGATGAGTACCTCATATTCCCTCCATTTTCTTATTGCTATATAAATTTAGGGTAAAACCTCCTTTTACCCGCACTCACTTATTGCACTTGGTAAAAACACTAGTGTAATAATAATTGGGTACCCTCCCAGCAGTATATTCGATAGATATTATTCCTTAGTGGGTTGGATCCTCAACCCCTAACTCTCTTGGATTATATATATATAATTCTCAAAATATAATTATAATTAAGGGCACTGGAATATCAGCACCTATACGCTAGAAGCAGTTGTCAAATACATATAATCCACTCTAAATTTCTTCTCTATTTATAACCTAAGACCGAGAATGTGAGGAAATGAGCAAGAAGATTTGCAAATTTCGGGTACTCCTATATCTTAAGACTTTGTGCTCTGTAACGAAGATTACTTTGCACTCCTAAGTAGTATAAAACGACCATATATAAACTAAAAATACATATACATACCGATAAATGTTTAACATTTTTGTCCTTTAATTATAATTATGTGCCCTTCATTATAATTATATTTATACATTTAGATACTTAGATATTAATTGTACCGATATGGTCGTTTTTTATACGCTAGCCAGTAATATAATCAGGTTAATGATTATATCCTCAATTGATAAGTATATATATATATATATATATATATATATATATATATATATATATAGGCATATATACGTACATATACACAGGTATACACACGTACATAAAAATAATTGGATAGATGTGTGTTTGCGTGTGTATGTGTATGTGTTTGCTTAATTATCTGGCTCATTCACATTGAGGGAAAGGTGCTATGTTTTAAAATCATTTTTGTTATAATTCATTGATAATTTTAATTTCTAATCTGAATCATTAACCTATAAAATGTATTTGAAGCTTATTCTTTATAACATCATTTCAAAAACCTAAAGACGCTCCCAAACATAACAGACGTGTGTTCCGGAAGCATTGTGTTATAGCTACCACTGTCTTTCATAATAGTACTGGAATTAAAAGTTCTATTAAGTGGTGTCAACACACTAATTACTAACAGTTGGTAATAGGATAAATGCATTTTTTCACTTTAAGAATTTTAGTATTAATTAACGTGTTAAATTTAAAAACAAATTTATTTTAAAATTTAAAATATCAGTTTTCAGTTAAAGTTCCAGATAACATTGACCTCATGTATATTCAATTACCCCAAGGTAAATTTATGACTCCTTAAGCACTAAACATCATTAGGTTATAATGAATCAATGCTATAGGTAGACTTCATCTGTTGCATCATTACGTTAAATCTTAAATTTAATTATCTTTCTGTGCCCGTAGCAGTTTATAATTAACTGATGAAGACTGGCCTTATCTTATATAGCAAATGCTGATATCAAATTTTGGTACAAGGCCAGTAATCTTGAGGGATGGAATAAGTCGATTATGTCGACCCCAGTCCTCATATGGTACTTATTTTATCGAAAAGCAAAGTCGACTCCTGTGGAATTTGAACTCAGAACGTGAGACAGACGAATGCATTTAGCCCAGCGTGCTAACGATTCTGCCATTTCCCTGCCTTCTTATGCAACAAATATTGGTTTCAAATTTTGGCACAAGGCCAGCAATTTCGGGGGAAGGGGATCAGTCGATTACATCGACCCCAGTGTTCAACTGGTACTTATTTTATCGACCCCGAAAGGATGAAAGGTAAAGTCCACCTCGGCAGAATTTGAACTCAGAACGTACTGAGGAACGAAATTCCGCTCAGCATTTTGCCCAGCGTGCTGACAGTTCTGCCAACTCACCGCCTTCCTATACAAAAAATATTGCGATCAGGAATCGCAGGTTTAAAAGGTCAAACAGAAAGGCTCAACTAGGAAACAGAGCCAGGACTGCATGGCACTCAAATGACTATGACACCAGATAAAAGAAAACCTAATGTAATTTACAGTG
>NC_068991.1:36446196-36448273 GCF_001194135.2 Octopus bimaculoides | reverse complement strand
GCACACACAGAGTGAGAACTGCAAATCAAACCAAAACACAAACCAGTTGTTTGTAATAAACTACAGGCAGCAATCAATCAGTAAATCAATGATATAATCCCCACCCTACTAAAATCAAACAAAAATCAAAATTCACTACTCGACTCACCACAAATTCTCCCCTCATCATAAACTAACAAGGTCGTCTATGTATTTTTTTTTTCCAGGAATTCATTAAAAAAAATCTTTCATAATCAATTTACTGCACTGACAACATCAAAGCTTTGCAATGCAGTATTTTAGATCGATATAGCTTTTGATGGCAAATCGATCAGTGTAGGCGACCACTGGCGAAGTAGTCCAGAAGTAATGCAGCATCTTGTTAGGAGGACAAGCAAGTTGTTTTCACAAGTAGACGTCACGGAGGGAAGAGAGCGAGTTCTGCTCCAACACTCTGAACACGCAGACATTTCTGAATATGTGCGCGTATCTGTATGCGTATGTGTATGTATGTGCATCTGTGTGTGTGTGTGTGTGTGTGTGTGTGTGTGTGTGTGTGTGTGTGCGTATGTATGTTTGTGTGTGTTTATTTGTGGGTGGAGGAGTTTACATGCCTTGTATCTACCTTTGATGTTGCTCTAGCATGACAGCATTGAGCCAACTCTTTCGTTGTTCTGCTTCTTCCAATATACGCGGAAACCTTGTGATCTGGACAAAAGATTTCAACCTGCTTCGACATTTGAATCCCTATGTGGAACTGTGTGGAGAATCTGAGACAATAGTCAAATAATTATGATTGACAATATAGCACCGAGAAAATGGTAATCAAACTGAAAGGTCAAAGTCGTTTAACACTGCAGTCAAAACAAGATTTTCCACCTCCCTATCCTCTGCATCACCATCATCGTCGTAGTATTCATCATCATCATCATCATCATCATCATCATCATCATCATGGTCATTGATCATCATCGTCGTCATCAGCATCATCATCATCATCATCATTACCATCATCATCACCATCATAAACATCGTGGTTTTTTGCCGTTCTCATCGTCATCAACAACATGATCATGTTCATCAACATCAGCAGCAGTAGCTGCGATAATAAACTCTTAGCGTTACAAAAGCTGTAATTAAATATCGCAGGTGAGAACAATACAAACTGCAGCATCAAGAATATTAATCCTTTCTACTAAATACACAAGGCCTGAGATTATAGAGAGTGGGGGGACTAGTCGAATACATCGACCCAGTGTTTCACTGGTACTTACTTTATCGACCTCGAAAGGAGGAAAGGCAAAGTCGACCTTGGCGAAATTAGAACTCAAAACGTAAAGACAGGCGAAATACAAGAATAATAATTACAACATAACGAGCATCATTTGACATTCCCTTAGATCAAGAATATGACCATATTTTTCATATTTTCTATAGAACTATTCACGACTTTTTAAAAACTTTTCTTATCTTTTGTCTTTTACTTCTTTAAGTCATTCGACTACGGTCATGCTGGGGCACCGCCATGAAGAATTTGTTGTCGATTGAATCGATTCCTGTGCTTTTTTAAAGCTTGGTACTTATTCTTTCGATATCTTTTGCCGAGCTGCTAGGGACACCAGTACTGGTAGTCAAACGATGGCGGGGGACAAACACTGGCACAAAGAAAGACACGCACACACACACACACACACATACACACACACACACACACACACACACATACACACACACACATACACACAGACATACACAAACACACACACACACATACACACACACAGCTATACGGCTTTTTGATTAGTCTTACCGCTCAGCCCCTTAGTACAGCAACTGCTACAGACCCAAATCAACCAATGTTTCATGAGGGAATTTGGTTGACGTAAACTGCATGGATGTCTATCGCGAAACGTCCACTACCCACCCATGCATGCATGCAAACATACATACATGCATACATACATACATACATACATACATACATGCATATATAATGGCGATTGTTGTGCTCAGTCCGATATTCGGACGTGTGTGATTACTGGGCGCAGCAAGATTACTTATGTGTATTTCTACATAGATATATTAAACATTATATATA
>NC_068991.1:36440763-36443011 GCF_001194135.2 Octopus bimaculoides | reverse complement strand
CCAGTGCCCCTGGACTGGCTTGTGCGGGTGGCACATAAAAGACACCATTTCGAGCGTGGCCGTTTTCGTGCGGGTGACACGTAAAAGCACCCACTACACTCTCTGAGTGGTTGGCGTTAGGAAGGGCATCCAGCTGTAGAAACTCTGCCAAATTAGATTGGAGCCTGGTGTTGCCATCCGGTTTCACCAGTCCTCAGTCAAATCGTCCAACCCATGCTAGCATAGAAAGCGGACGTTGAACGATGATGATGATGATGATAAAGCACGATTTATTAGTGATCAGAGTTGTTCGAAATCTCCTCCACTCGCATAGTTTGGATTTGTCCTTCTATGTGGTTCCTTTTGCTGTGTTACTGTTGAATTGTTCGAGGTGAGAATTTTGTTGCTTGTTGAAGAATTGTTATCGTTGAAATTTAGTGAAAAAGCATTGCAGAAGAAGTGTTGAAAAGAGCCATAATCTGTAAGACTTACAAAGTGAAAGAGAAGAAAATTGACCGCGTCTCAGCGGAAGAAGTTGAAAGATGCCTCAAACATATTTAATGGCACGAAATAACTTACCTCACAAGACGTAAGAGATATGCAACGGTAGAAGTTAGAATGGAGTCAGCGTGAAAAGCGAGACTCCATTCAGTAGACCTATTAAGAATCGATGAAGTGGTGCTCCTGCCCATATATATGGGGATGAGAACTTCGAGGATCGATATAAGCAATATACCACCAGAGGTTAATGGAGAGTGGCTAGTCGCGGCATTAACATTGACACTAGAAGAAAAGATCACACTGCTGGAGGCAGTGGTAATGAAAGAAAGAAACCGGCAGGGGCAAGGTGTTAAAATTACTAGTCAAGCCGAGCCCCTGACTCTGGAAACAATTCCAGAAATTATACAAGTAGGAGAGACCAGGTTATATGAGTATGCCAGACTTGCTCGGGTACCTACTGGCTAGTGTTTACACGAACTAGCAGCAGAATGGGATGATTCCCAGATCTGTGCGCCAAGGAGTGGCGACGCTGGTCAGAAAGGACCCGGACCACGGGGGTAGAATAGAGAACTGCTAAACGCAGAGTTGAAGATCTTGGCCAAGATGTTAGCAAAAAGATTGGCGCGTGTCGCGGATGGTCTGATCTGGGAAGGACAGACATGTGCTATCCCCGACAGAAGCATCCAGGATAATCTCCGTCCTCTACTCTACACCATAGAAGGGTTTGATAGTGATTCTGGCAAGGGTGAGGCACTGGTCCATTTAGACCAAGCTAAAGTATTCGATCATTACCTAGTGTCCGTTTTCGCGCGTTTCGGACTAGGTCTTGGCTGCCTTAGGTGGATCGTACAATTGTGCGAGTAAACAGTTCACGAGTAAACAGTTCACGAGTAAACAGTACGAGTGAACTGTTTATTCTCAAAGCTGTTCTGTATCAAACGTTCGGTTCGCCAAGGATGTCCGCTCTCACTACTTTTGTATGTGATGTGTCTTGAGCCGTTACAGCGACAGTTGAGTGGCATCCCGGCGAAGCCAGATTGTGGAGGATCGGTTTTAGGATATGCGGACGACATCACCATCACCGTGACCGAGATGGAACACCTACAGAGGGTAGGTAAAACCATTAAGGTTTACGAGACGTTGGCAGGAGCAAAGATTAACCGGGAAAAATCGGTCGGCTTGCAACTCGGCACCTGGAGCGGAAAGTCGATACCTTCGGATAGCGTCGTGGAATGCTGGACGGAGGACCCGGTTAAGTTGCTAGGAGTCTAGTTTGGCCCAGATCTCCAGGTAGTGGAACAGGGCTCGTGGGGTTGGAGCTAAAACCTGTTCCCCTGCCCCATTTTATGTTTGTTACCTTGTTTTGTAAATTGTTTTATCATTTGTATTATTATCTGATTTCATTATAAATTTTAAAACCTGTTTTGTGCGTCTGACCCTAAAGCAGGCTGTGTTGTCCCCTCTATGTTGGTCCCGTTTGGGCAATAAAGAAACAAGTTTGAAAACCGAGGGGCATGCCATGGTTGATGATGTGCAGACATGCGCTGAGACTGCGACATCTACGATGCTTCATAGACAACAGTGAAAAATGTGGTCGCCGTTTGTCAGGCGCGCTTTTCCGCAGCTCGTCTCTATGGCCGAACTGCAGTCCTGGATCAAACAGAGACCGAGGCTAGGCGAATGGCACCGCGAGTGCTGCCTTGCTCTCAAGCAACTCTGCCGTCCGGGACCAAACTTGTGCGACTTCAATTCCACGAAGGTGTTCTAT
>NC_068991.1:36427599-36440390 GCF_001194135.2 Octopus bimaculoides | reverse complement strand
AGAGACAAACACTTTCCTCTCTGGCCAATCGTTCATAAACTTTTCCAAGTACCACTTGGAAAGGAAGGTGAGAATTGAGAGGCAAGTTTTGTCTCATAAAAGATTCAATAAAAGGTGGATGAATGTAGCAAAGATGGTACTCGCGAATGACGAAACCACATTGAGCATGATCCTGTAAATCCAAAAAAGAGAGAGGTAGAGCTTTGCTCTGTGTTTTTTCCCTCCCTGCATGGGGTTACGTGTTCTTTTTCGTAGGCTTTTCTTTCCACGGATAAACCTAATCTGATTTTTACATTTTTACTCTGTTCTGCGATACACGATCCCTTTTGATCAGATTTTTTTTTACACGATCCCTTTCCACCGGAATTTTTCCTGCTTTTTTGTTTTCTTCTTTTTTCTTTCGAAAAGAAAAGCTCTACATTGTATTTTGTCCCCTCTGTGTTCGACCCCGTGTGGCTAATAAAGAAAGATATATATAATTTTATCCTTTTATTTGTTTCAGTCATTTGACTGCAGCCATACTGGAGCGCCGCCTTTAGTCAAACAAATCGACCCCAGCTGAACCGCCAAGTTACGGAATCGTAAACGCACCAACATCGGTTGTCAAGTGATGGTGGTGGGGTCGACAAACACAGACACACAAACATGTGTGTGTGTGTGTGTGTGTGTGTGTGTTATAATGTGGACGAGGATCCACATTATAACACTGGTGACGAGGATACAAACAATTCACCTGGACAACGGTGAAAAAAATTTTTTTTCACGAGAAAATAAACCATTCACGCAGACGACATTGAAAAACCTTTTCACGTGAAGAAATTAAAAATGCGACAGAGAAGTAACAAACATTTTTGTTGAACATATTTTACGAAAAATCCGTAAATTTATCGTAAATTTGTTAGAGGATCTAGATGAGTTGCAAAAACAGCAACAACAATTCAAAGAACAACAAAAACAAAAACAAATGTTTTGGCAATAATTGATGCAACTAATGAAGTTGGTAACAAAACCGGAAAATACGTTTCCGCCAGACCATGTAGCGAATTCAATAAATGAATTTAAATATGACCCGGAAGAAGGAGTCACCTTCGAGGCAGTTAGTCCCTGAGCTAAAATCAGACACTTTGAACGAGTCTGGAGTTAGTTTGAATCCAGTTTAAATCTCTTGCATTCTCTGCTCACTCTACCCGTATATGTGGTAAATACTTCGTCATCGCTTTCCTCAGTGTTCAAATACTGCCAACATGTGTTGAATAACGATGTTTTTGCACTGAACATTTACATAGAATGTCAATTGTGTCAGTGAAATTTATGTCAGAAACTTTTTTTGGCAATATAAAGTTACAGTATTTCTCATGCTCCATCGTTGCCATTTTCCTCAGAATTAGAAGCGTTTCATTTTGTTCGTCCAGTCTTGGCATTCTCTTTTTAAAAGCCTTTCCTGAACTGACCCAAGTAAAATATAAGACATCCACACTCACGAATGTGCGCACCTACACATGCACATCCATCGATCTATATATAAATATGCATGTGTATGTATAAATGCAATTGTGTTAATGTGTGTGTGTGTGTGTGTGCGTGTGTGAGCACGTGGGTGAGTGGGCGTGCATGCATGTGTGTGTGCGTATGGATGTGTGGTTTGCTGCTCAGCCACGCTATAGACCCGGGCCAGCCAAAGCCTCGTCAGTGGATTTGGTAGACGGCTGTTTATATGCGTGTTTGTGTGTGAAAACCAGACCGTGTTTTAAATTTATTCAACTGACACACACACACGCACACGCACACACGCACGCACACACACACAATGCGCGCACGCGCGCACGCGCGCACACACATATATATTTTATATTATTGTATTTCAAAAAATATAAAATTGTTTACAATGTTGAAGTGTGTTAAACATTAAAACAATATTTTGTAATGTTCATAAAATTCAATTAACGCTTTCAGATGTTCGTAGTAATCATCAGATTTCAGAATGTATTTAACTGACATTTGAGTTCTTGTTAACTGTAGTAAAATGACTGACTTCTTGTAAGTCTCAAAATATTATAACTCTCTCACTTCTAATGAAAGGGACTATATCACTAATTTTAAGTCGAAATCCAGCAACTCCTAAGGCTTATCTAAAATATATAAGTCAAAAGAAATAGAAAACATTTAAAGAAACAAGGTAGTGAATACTTAAAACTACTACAAGCAAAAGACCTTAAGCTAAGACCCATTATAGCTGGTCCAGCTTGTCCAACACATCGTCTGAGCAACCTCATTGACATTATCTTGAAACCACTATGTACTTACATACGGAGTTTCATTTGGGATGACATCGATTTCGTGTCACATCTGCCCAAAATAACAGAATCCAATTCACTTTTAGTTAGTTTTGATGTAAGCAACTTACATACGAACATTGCACATGATTTGGGAATTATTGCAATAAAATATTGAGTCGAGAAAGATAGAGAAGCGATCCCCAGTAGATCTACTGTAACCTTCATACTAGACGCGGTCAGCCTCATCCTCGAAAACAATACATTCCTTTTCGAGATAATCACCCCGGATTAAAAGCAACCTGAAAGGAGAGACTACCCCACGTGAACAACATGAAAATTTACTTTGTTGAAACTTTTAAAGACCATTGTCGATTCTGAAAAACAAATAGAAATATCAGTGAATAGTTAAAATGTATACATCTCATTTGAGCAAATCATGACTAAAATCACTGTACACACTGGACCGACGATCTTAACAAAGATTTGTATGAAGTATGTGTACAATGTGACACCGAAAATTCGGTTCTATGCAAAGGCTAAAACATTTGTGGAACTCCAAACACCCAGAATTAGAATTTTCCCCAAAAGCCTAACGTGTCATTAGGTGTAAATTGTTACATGTAACGGCAATGGCTGATTCAAAGAAGGCTGGAACTATAAGCCTAGCTATCGAAGATAATCATCCCTCCTCCACTGACGAGCAGATAAAACGGTCCGCTAAATCTTGTAGTAAACAACACACCAACAATTTAACTGAAATCCATAGGTATATTGTACAAACAGAAGAATACTAAAACTCGTGGATGCCTTACAAGTGATCTGGGATGATATGCTTCAACAAGTCCACAATCCTAATGTGAATTATAAGTAAAGAATTTAGTGAATTACAATTAGAGGCAGTAAACAAAATGGCAAACAAATATTTGAAGACAACACTGTCTAGAGGTATGAAAGCAACTTACGAAACCATTAACCTTTTTATATATGTCTCAGCTATTACATTATTGCAAAGAACTAAAGCCACACAATCGAGATATACAAGCAGAAAGCCTGATTCAGCATGGTCACGTAACTTGAAAAATAAAATTTTATTCATGGGAAGAAGTATCTCACAGATCATTGTAGTTATGAAATGTAACAGAGAACAACTTCATGGGACATTAAGAGGAACTAAGAAAAAATAAACTAGAGAAGTGATTTGGTGATACAGGATTGAAAAACCTAAACGCTAAACAGCACCGCCTGCAACAACATCTCACAGCTACGGCTGAAAAACTAAAGTATAAATTTAGGGCATATAGACCGTAAGTGATCAATAAATTATTTGTCAGTTCATTGCAACTTCAATGCGAAAGGCTCAGTCTCTGTAAAAGACACCCCCACAAAATTTCAAGGTGAGGGTTACTGGAAATCTGTATGGGAAGCAAATGATCGATTCAACAAACAAGCTATATGGCTAAAAGAATGGAAGCAGGACTATTGCAAGCATGTCCAGCAAAAGGAATATGAAATAGATGGCGAAATGCTGGAAACAGTCCACGGAAAATGTCAAACAGATAATCCTCAGGACCAGACCTCATAACAGGTTACTGGCTGAATAATTTCCCATTTTATCGGCGAAAATTCATGCGGTTGTATGGAGAATATCAAGGAAAATATCAAGGAGAATATGGAGAATATCAAGGGTACACAAGAACGGCCCCAATGGTTATCACCTTCAACTACTCTCCTCACTTTCCCACCCACACACACACAAAATAGCCAAACCACCTGTGCTAAAAGTTACCGCCTGACGGCCTGTTACAACGTCATGTACAAACTATACACCCACTGATTGAGGTACCCACAGTATAATTTGTACATCATGTACAAATTCTACAGTGGGTTCTTCAATCTATTCTTACAGGATCATTGTGCTACTATCAACATTTTAACAAGTGAGCCATCTGGAGGAAAGAAGATGCGGGGCAGTATACAGAAGCCACTAATTAACAAAGTAATTCAGGCACAAACCGTAAAATGTCGCAGGAAGTTAACCGTAGTGTAGCTGGACTACAAGAAGGCCATTAATTGTATATCACATGGATTATACAAGCTTTAAATTTAGCCAATGTCCCCAAAATACTTGCGGGTGCTATGGAAGGCCTGACCTACACTTAGGAGTGATAAAGAGCAAATTTAGTCTGATAGCATTCTCTACCGGGAAGGCATCTTTTAGGGTGTTAATCCTGTCAGTTGTGCTCTTCATTCTCTCATTATTCCCACTATCATACCTGCTCACATAATGGCCATAGAAATGAATCCACAAATATTTACCATTTTTTTCTTTCTCGATAAGCCAAATATTAACCAACTAAAAAATAATTGGACCTCATTGCCCAATTTCTACAGACATAGGAATGAAATTTAATGAATCGAAATGTACATTATTGACAATAAAACGTGAAAACGTTATGGCGTCCTCTGAAAACCTGAAAATGAACGGCTTGACAGTACAATTTCTACAGTTAGATGACAATTACATTTTGGTATCTTGGTCAAAATGAGAATGTCAAATATGACGGAACCATAAATAATAAGATGTCCAGGAAGGAATACCTCAGGAGATCAAATAGAATATGATCATCAGAACTCTCAGCTTACAACAAGCATATTGTCCACAACACCTTTGCAATGCCTGTTCTTTCGTCTTCGTTCGGCCTTCTGAACTGGTCACAACGAAATCTCAATGAGATAGATGTTGCACAAGGTCAACAATTTCGGGGGAGGGGGGTAAGTCGATTACGTCGATCCAAGTGCTCAGGTGGTATCTATTTTATCGACCCTGAAGGCATAAAAGGCAAAGTCGACCTCGGCGGAATAACTCAGAACTTAAAGACGGACGAAATGTTACTAAACATTTTGCTCGGTGTGCTAATGAGCTCACCACCAATAGAAGACAATAATATTGGCATGAAGCGAAGTTTCTCTTGGACTCGTAACCATTACATCACATCACACTTCGTAGGCAATGCATTTGCAATCCAAGAACAGGAGATTTCTGCTGGGTACCTACAAAAGAAACAGTGAAGCCCTTGGAGTTCCAAGATGCAACCGCAAATGTAGGTTATATTACATTTCTGTGAATGATATCTTATTAGCAGCTGCCCCAAAATGTCGTGAAAATATTACCCCTACCCCTATGAGACGCAACGTCCTGGAATAAACATAGATAAAACCCTTGTTGTTGATTACGTATACATACATCAACACAAGGTATATTGGAGGAACATTCCCATCAAAACGTTTCAAGTGTAAGCATAACAAGCTAACAAGCCGAATATTGTTGTTTGAGAGAGACAAGAAAAAGTATGTACTGTCATAGGGGTCAGCTGTCCTGCTGATGTGAAAGAGGATAACTATGAACAACTGCTTCAAAACTTCCAGCTTCTATATCCGGATTACAAATTTACATTAATACGAATAATTGCTGCACTTGATTTTGTGAGTAAACGTGTAATTGACAGTCTGGATAAGCTTGGATTTTCAGAAAAGAATTCAACCAACTAACTTGCACACTACTCTTCATGAACTGCCCAATGGCCATGCTCAATGACGTGCGAACATTTGCAAACAACTGCTGGCAAATCCTGGAGATAATTGTAACCGGGGATGAAAATTGGAACTATTTTCGTAATCCTAATAAGAGATATCAGTGTTTTCATTCCGGCCAAGCTTCAGAATCTGTGGATAACTAAAGACGATTTGGACAGAAGTTTGTATTTTATGTTTGGTGGAATTTCGAGGGGGCGTTGCACGTTGAGCTTGACCCAGAAATGGGTGCAGGGATTTTTTGCCTCTAAGCCAACGAAATGGTATAACATTGGAGTTGAGCTTCTGGAACAACGAATTCAACACAGAATAGAATATGTTGGGTTATATTTTGATGAATAAAGGCTTGTCATATGTAATTTGTTAAAAGCTTGAAATACGGAAAACCTTTTGACGGAACCTGGTAAATATTATAAGTAACTGGAATACTCAGCCTTAATTCAATGACTAGTTATTCCATTGATTGCACACCGCAATAGATAAAGCTGAAATTGAGAAGGAATCCATTTAGTTCGATAACGCTGGTAAAGTGCACATTTGCAAACTACAATTGTGTCTTCAGCCTAAGCTATATTGCAGCGCAATTTTAAAGGAGCTGGAAAGTAAAAGAATCTTGTCTTCGGTAGACTAAATATAAAGACTTCGTCATACCAATGGTTTATGGGATATACCAACCGACTAATACAGAGAAAGAGAGAATTGTAGAAAATCTATAAGTTTGTATTATACAAACAGTTATTTACATAGCATATGTAGGTTATATATTTTACAGTTATTTGATCAATTTAAATCACAATAATCAACTGTAGAAATGAGGTGATTTCTGATTAAGTATAAATCCACTGAATAAGTTTTCGTATACATTAAAAGTTTTATGAAAAGTGTTATATAGACATTTAGTCAGAAATCATCATTTGTGAATTCAATCAAGTATGGAAACAAAAGAATCTACTTTCTTTGAAGAATCTATATAAGCTACATATGTCATTCTTATGCCAAATTTTCGGTGACGAGCTGTAGTTAGAGATATTGTGTTTCTTTGAAGACATTTCCATTAACCAGTGAAGTTGAATTAAATGTGTAGGACTGTACCAAGATTTATGCAATAAGTACACGATAGTAGAAACTATTGACTTCTCCGAGTTCAAAGAAAATATTGTTTCTCAACCAGTGACAAAGATAAATCCTTAACTTCAAATACAGAACACTCAGGCCTTTTGTTTACCATCGAGATTTTCTCATTTTTTCATCTTTTTCATCAACATGATAATAAAATTCTTTCTCCTTCTCTTCTTCTTTTCCTTCTTCTTCTCTTTCTCCTCCTTCACCTTCTCCTACTGTTTTCTCTTAACCTTCTTCTCCGCCTCCGGTTTCTTCCCAATTCTTAGGTCAATATTTTAAAGATAGCATAAGAAGAGCAAGAGGAGTCTGAAACTTGATTTGAAATACGAAGCAATTTATTCACATGACCAACTCACTTTGGAATTGCATAACCATAACGACTACTAATTTCTAGTTCACTCAACATTTCAGCTTCTGTAAAGAATGAACTGTTGGAAAAGTTGTCATGGAGAAATCGATAAACCATTTCTCTTATTAAGTCGGCCACGCTCCATATGATGACACTATCATTAACGTTGTATTATGTCCTTTGGAAATACATAAATGTCTCAACTTCCAAATTCTATTCCCCCAGAGTTTCAGCTTTGATGCTTATATAAAGAATTTTAGATGATATCATAGTTATTGTTAGCATATATGATAATGCTAACACTAGATTTATGTCATGACCTTGGCCGAAATATATTTTGCCAAGGTCAGCCCACCAAACTAACAAGAGATTTTAAGAATGAGAACGAAGTCGAGATATAGAAAGAATGCTATTAAATAATGTTGTTTGAAAATCTGCAAATTTTGATTTAAAGCTATGTCAATATGTCATGCTTAGAAAGTGGGGAACTCGCAGAAACGTTATCAGGCCAGGCAATTCGTCCATCTTCACGTTCTGAGTTCAAATTCCGCCGAAGTCGACTTTGCCTTTCATCCTTTCGGTTTTCAATAAAATAAGTACCAGTTGAACACTGGCGTCAATGTAATCGACTTACCCCTCCCCTTAAAACTGGCACTTATTTTATAGACCCCGAAAAGATGAAAGGCAAAGTCGACCTCTGCGGCACTTGAAATCAGGACGTAAAAACGGACGGAATGCCGCTAAGCGTTTTGCCCGGCTTGCTAACAATTCTTCCAGCTCACCGCCTTAACTCTAAGTAATACATAAAGTGTAATCCAATCAAGTATAGACCCTACCTGCAAAATTAGGATTGTATTTATACATGGAATAGTTCTTGTATCATTTCTAAGTAGTTGTGGAGTAGAATGTACATTCTTGTCAAGTTGATTCTGAGATCTGGTTTCAATTACCGTCTAACTATCATTTACTTTATTTATGATACTAATATTATTGAAAAAGCTTTCAGTGTCGAGCGGCTCAATCTCATTTCACATTTCCTGTAAATCTATGATCAGGCAACACCTTCGTTATTTTATTCTGATATAATTTTCTATCCCGCCTCATAAATTTATTCACCCACTCCCCTTTACTCTTATCAATCCAGTTTATTTAAGCCCCACACTAGAAGGAAATAACATGTTGAACTGCCTACATATATAACATCAGAACAAAATGAACTTGTCTTCGCTTTAGACCAGATATAAAAAGTTTTTTTTACAAATCTTTCGTTTTTTCTCTCTGCGTCAATGGAAAATAATAAAGCTGATTCATTAGAATAACAAAATTATTCTATTGTCTGATTATATTTAAGATGACGACTTTCTGAGCGAGAAAAATATTTTAAAAATCGTTATTTTTAATATTGTTAGAAAAAGAATTTATTTTTAAATGAGAAGCGATCGTTTCATCATGAATTCTAATCATGTATTGCTCAAGACATTGAAAAGACTTTATAGAAATAAGCTGAATTTAGAATTTCCCTTAAGGTGTTCCCATGCTGACATTTTTCAGAATTTTTCTTTCTTTGTTTCAGATTTGAAAATATTTTTTCAAATAATTTCAATGCATTCAGTTCTAAGTAATCTTATTTCATTGCATTTCTTGTCTGTGTTGTAACTAAAGACTTTAGCTCTTTCATAAAAGGAAGAGAAAACAATAGCAACAAGCCATTATTTTGTTTTCATCCGATTAAGAATGAACAAATCGACACACATGTCACGGAACAGAAATCCTTTTTTTGAATATGCTACTACTTGCTTGTGTACAAATAAATGTTCATGCATACTGCAATGTAAAGAATTTTATTTTTCAAATTGCTTGCTCACAGCCAGCATAGAAATCGATATGTATTGCAAAAACATCTCCAACTTGGATTAGATGTCAACTTTTAAGAAATATAACTCTATCGTTGTGTGTTTGTTGATGGAAAATCTGTATCTGTTGTGTTAATATGATTTACAACAGAAGTGTTTTGTGGAGAAATATTTTTTAGTTAGGCACAAATGATGTTTCTACTGAGAATTTATGGTATAATTTTCATATTTCAATGTATTTTTTAGTATTAAACAAAATCTTAGACTACTTACAACTTACACTGCCTGATGTAGTTGGCACTATAATTCCACATATCTAAATATGTACTTGGTTTTTCGCGACACATAGGCCTGTATATATATATACATATATGCACATATATACACACGACGGGCTTCTTTCAGTTTCCATCTATCAAATCCACTAACAAGAAGAAGACACATGCCCAAGGTGACACGCAGTGAAACTGAACCCGCAGTCATGTTGGAAAGCCTGGTAGAAATGTTAGCACGCCGGGCGAAGTGCTTAACGGTATTTCGTCTGCCGTTACGTTCTGAGTTCAAATTCCGCCGAGGTCGACTTTGCCCTTTATCCTAACGGGGTCGACTAAATAAATAATACTTACGCCCTAGGGTCCATGTAATCGACTTAATTCTTTTGTCTGCCCTTGTTTGTTCCCTCTATGTTTAGCCTCCTGTGTCCAACGCA
Source organism: Octopus bimaculoides (assembly GCF_001194135.2). NCBI lineage: Eukaryota > Metazoa > Mollusca > Cephalopoda > Octopoda > Octopodidae > Octopus > Octopus bimaculoides. Next base: position 36,430,490 of record NC_068991.1, on the reverse strand, counting down.
GAAATATATGTAATGGCGGCGAGCTGACAGAAACATTAGATCGCTGGGCGAAATGCTTCGCGGTATTTTGTCTGTCTTTACGTTCTGAGTTGAAATTCCGCCAAGGTTGACTTTGCCTTTCATCCCTTCGGGGTCGATAAATTAAGTACCAGTTACGTACTGGGGTCGATCTAATACTGGCCCTCCTCCAAAATGTCGGACCTCGTGCTTAGAGTAGAAAAGTATATATACAGGATGGCCCAAAAGTAGGTTTACAGTTATCACGTAGGCACTTTATATTTCTTTTAAAACATGTTATTACATTTAAATTACTATCTTACAATTAACTAAATTGGCATAGAATTATTTATAATTAAGATCTAAATTGTTAATATATGAATGCGAAAGATATAGTTGAATAACTGCAAACCTACTTTTGGACCATCCTGTATATATATATATATATATATATATAATTAATCAACGGACATACTAAGTATGTCTACCTGCTTGAAATAACAGTCAAAATTCATTATTAAATCACCAAAAATACACTGGTGATAACTACAGAATTCAAACGAAGGCAAATTCGGTTAAGACAATCTACTTACATACATTTAAGTATTTGGATTCACGTGGACTAGTTTCTGCACAGGCAAAATAAGCCAAGAGATTCCCAGCCTATCGTTTTGAAGTCCGTGCCGCTTACTGATTCGTTTTGTGCCGAAATCAACAGCAGCCACCAGTGTAAAATAATCTCGATACAATTTACGAGAAAAATATTTTACTAAAAATTAATTTGCAAAGGTGTCATTAATTCTATTATTATCCAATGTAACTATTTTAAGAATGATAGTAACACCAGTGTATTTTTGGCGATTTAATAATGAGTCTTGACTGTTATTTGAAGCAGGTAGACATACTTAGTATGTCCTTTGATTAATTTTGATCCCTCAGCTATTTAATGCTATTTTTGGCCTGCAGTCGCCTGTGTCATTGATTCTGTTATTATCATTCTTAAAATAGTTGCATTTCCGGCGGCGTATTGTATCTTTAAGCAAGACACTTTATTTCATGTTGCTCTAGTCCACTCAGCTGGCAAAGTGAGTAGTACCTGTATTTCAAAGTGCTGCTCTTGTCTCATTTTGTGTCACGCTGAAGATCCCTGAGAACTACGTTAAGGGTAGGCGTGTCTGTGGAGTACTCAGCGACTTGCACGTTAATTTCATGAGCAGGCTATCCCGTTGATCAGATCAAATGGAACACTCGTCGGAGTATCAGTTATATATATATATATATATATATATATATATATATATATATAGCCGGTAGGCAGCTTGTGTGCCCTTATGATAAATATAAATTTTAATTCTATAGCTATCTAATGTTATTTAAGGCCTGCATCCACCTACATTATTGTTGTTATTATCAACTATTTATAATTACCGCAGATAGTAATAACAATAATAATATCTATATAAATATTCACTTCTGAATATTTACTTCTTATTAGTATGTTTACACTGAAGTGGTTCTGATCTAGGCGCAAAATAATTCAGAACGCCGGCAGACTTCAACGTGACGACTAAAAATTTTTTTTCCGCCAGAAATCATGGTCCAAGTGTATCCAAATGCCAAAATATGATATTTAGCATTGAGCTGTATTTGGTATGTTAAATTTATTTGACCCGCTCGCCCGCATGCGGTTGTTTTTCTGTTGAATTATTAAGGGTTATTGGTTGTTTAACTAAGTTTTTGCTCTTCTTTGTAGCAGGTAGGTACCTTGTGTGCCCTTTCATATATACATATAACCTCACTTGAATACACACACAAATATAAACACATACACAAACAAACACACGCTTACATTTATATAAAAGATAGATAGATATGGTATCTTCAATATACATATTTCACCAACAATTTTCTTGAATGAAGCAAATCTCACAAGTTCTAGAGGCAAATCTCCAGACACTATAGTTAACAAATATTTGCTTTAAAATCTGAACAATTGAACAACAACAATATCAATAACAGCTCCAACAAACTTACAGATTTTACAATGGAAGTTAAACCAATTAACAAAAGGATTAAAATAATCAGAACTGTTCGAAAGAAACTGTGCATTTTAAGACGGTTCTTATGAATTTCCATATTTCCTGAGTATCTCATATTTACATATATTTCATGTTCCTAGATACCATCAAATACAGTTATATTCATAGGTGTGAGAGAGAAAGAGAGAGAGAGAAAGAGTGAGAGAGAGAGAGAGAAAGAGAGAGAGAAAGAGAGAGAGAAAGAGAGTGAGAAAGAGAGAGAGAGAGAAAGAGAGAGTAATTGAGAGAGAGAGGGAGTAAATGAGAGTGAGAGAGAGAGAGAATGAGTTCTTTCTATAAAATATAGTGAACTCATTCACAGAGGCACCACACTTATAAATAACCCCAACTTCCATAGATTTATCTGTATTTGTATACATCAAAATGGATAGTTATAAAAATAGATAATAACACAGGAATATATACACACAACACATGCATGAAAAGATGTGTGTGCTTGTGTGTCAGTATATGTATGTATATATAAACATACATATCTATAAAATATATAAAAGAACACACACGTATATAGTGAGAAAGGGAGGGAGAGAAAGATCTGAGGTAGGAGAAAAAGATAAAATATATATTTACTGTTATATGAATTGTATTGTTTCGTATTTTATTTTCCTACTCAATGTTGACAAGTATATCTCTTAATTCGACAGTTGTCATAGCAACGTTCCAGAGAAATGTGTCATGTTTATTCGTTTTCCAAGGAATACACACACACACACACACACACACACACACACACACATACATAATGTATATATACACGTATATAGATAGATAGATAAAACTATCTCACGATATATA
>NC_068991.1:36424421-36425986 GCF_001194135.2 Octopus bimaculoides | reverse complement strand
CACGTTCTTTTACGAAACTTCATTGACTTTCATATATTTATATTGATATACATATATATACGTGTGTTTGGGTGCGTGTGTGTATATACATCTCTATATATAAAGATGATGCGTAGTCTAGACGGCGTTTTTAGATTTCATTATTCTCTTTAACCCGGGCAACGCCGGGTATTTCTGCTAGTATATATATATATATATATATATATATATATATACACACACATACATAATATGTTGTAAGTTAACCACCAAGACAATCAGCATACTCAGTTAATATTCATAACAAATTTAAATATTTATTAAAATATAGGTTGCTCTAAATACATCTACTCATGACTTAAAGTCTGATGGTTAACCCCTAACTGTAATTTATTGTGCTGCATCACTACTTCTTTGCTAAATCTTATTTATTCTAACTTCACCAACTCTCTTCTGAGAGATCTATCTCCAGTTCGTGACGATCGATCCATGAGCTCCAAAATAATTGCTTCATAACTGTAGTCGTTGAAGAATATACATTCTGTTAGTAGCTATTTAGAATCTGTTTTTAGGTCACATCTAAACGACCGATCGAAACCTTAGATCCCTTATTCTGTTCATATTCTCTCGCCTGACAGCATGCATATCGAAGTACTAGCATGCATATCGAGGTACTAGCTGAATGATTTGGTACGTTTTGTCCAAATTCATACTTGCGCATTCAGAACACCCCTTTCTTTCCAGTCAAATTCTTGCAACCATCTGAAGAGGTTTGCGAGCTTTTATAAATACCGCCGGCTATTTGTACACAATCACAATGTACATTGAAAATTCCATTTCAGACATCCAGTAACATTAATGAGCGAAAATGCCTCCGGACGGCTGAAAAAATCTGAAGACCTGTATCGGACTGTTGTCTAAACGCGCTGCATTCGCTGCTCTTCATGTCCTGGACTACTCCTTTGCTGTCCACATCCTGGAATATCGCTTGATCTCAATGATGCATATCCCTCGCACAGTAAAAGTCTAAATAGCGACATGAGATCGTTAAATAGGTGACTTTGCGGGCGTGTGGGTGCAGATCACACGCATTTGCACAGCTAACTAGTATGTGCAGATGAACTGTAACAGCTGCAACAATTTAGCCACACATGATCATCACTAGCGACACTACCTCGATTACTATCATAACCAGTTCCAACTCCTCAGATTTCTCGGAGGAGGAGAGATCTTGTACCTGAATCTTGAGCACCAAAGACCCCATACTGCTTTTCTCTGTATTATCTATTTTTACTAAGCTTATTATACTTGTAAGTTTTCATGTTGTTGATGTTACTGTTGTCGTTGTTGTTGTTGTTGTTGTTGTTTATGGTGTTGTTGCTGATACTGTTGCGGTTCCTGATTTAGTTACCTTTTTTTATTTATGTTGGTCTGGTGTATGGCTTTTCCCGTTATTTCTTTGTAATTATTGGACAACCGAAACATATTCAGATACATATATACATACACACTCATATACACACACTAAAACATATATACATTAGTATTACGCACACACACACACACACACACACACACACACACAC
>NC_068991.1:36422645-36424195 GCF_001194135.2 Octopus bimaculoides | reverse complement strand
TTTTTCGGGGTTTCCGCCATTGAATTCTTTTGCTATTATAATGGACACCATGCAGATTTCAGAAAATTACAAACCTAAATATTTCACTTTAAACAAGACGAGTTGACTCCCTTTGGGAGGGAAAGTAATTCACCTCCTCACACAATGGAATTTTTTCTAATAATCAATAAAATGAAATGCGACAATTCATTAACCAGGTGAACAAATGACAGCTCCAACAAAACTCACAAAACATACTCTACACGATCAAAACTCAATTAAATTACACAATTCCCACGCCTCTGTTACCCAATATTACAGCACTTACAAGTCACACAGCTCAATTTCTACACCGCATAAGCAGCATACCTCAGACTCACCGCAATCACTGCCTGATACTAAAATACATAACGCCAATCATACAAACGCCAAGATACATAATCAACGCCCACCAAAACACATCGCACTCTACACATACTTTACACAACCAAACAAGCAGAAAAGTAGCAAAACAAATACCACACAAAGCAGGGATGTAGCATGCAGACAGCTTTTAATTCACCCCGCTCCCACAAACACGCACAAAATATATCGCTGCACACATCCCAGTAATAGGGAGATGCACCCCAAAATACAGTAGATACCTAAAATTACTGAACAAATTATAGTGACAATGATGATAAGAAGCAAAAATGATAACAATAATAGCTTTTTTTATTCTACCACAAGAACACTTTCATGTATACTGCAACGTGTAACATAAAAGTTTTACAAGGTCTTGAGTAGAGGTACGTTTATAGATAAATGAAACAAGGAGTCAGACAAGGAAAGGAGCGAGCATATTCAATTCTATGAATCATTTTTTAATATTATATATTTTAACAGGCGCGTGGCTTAGTGGTTAGGAGATACACAACACGATCTTCTGTTCAAAACCCCATTACTTAACGATAGGTTCTAAAGCGTGGCCGAAATGAAAACTTTGAGTTCCCTTATTAGTATTACGAAAATACATCTATTTTTTATGCATTTATGTGTGCGTTACACTTAGAAATGGATGCGTGGCGTTCGAACGTATAATAATATAAATAAGGTATATATATATATGCATATATACATACATATATGTACATATCTATATATATATGTATATATACATGCATATATAGGTACAGGACGTCTAATAAAACATGAACAAAATGAGAAACGAGAAGATAAAAAACGAAAACATGGAAAACGAACTTTTTTTCGAACAACGAAAGAAACAAATAGAGAAATGAGACAGGCAACAGAAAGAACATTCCCTTCATCAGTTGTCTCCTGTTTTATCTCCTCCGCGTTTCGAACGTAGGGATAAGATGCGACTTCGTTAAGACAGTCGTTCCCACAAAGCAAATTTTAAAAAAAATTAGGATTTGCTGAGGGTTAAAGTGGTGACAAAAACAGGACAGTGAGAACAAAACAGTAAAAACAAACGGTAAGGGCTGTTAAGCCATAACAAGGTGAATTGGTGAACGCTGGAGAAACAAGCTTTGAGAAGAGACAGGCAAAAGCACGTTTTCTCTTTAGGA
>NC_068991.1:36416159-36421688 GCF_001194135.2 Octopus bimaculoides | reverse complement strand
TATATAATAGGTACATAAATAGGAGGTAAAGAGTTACAAAGAATCTAAAACAAGCAAAGCATCCCCACCACACGCGGATCTGTAAATGCCAGTTTGGGCTTGATCCCGGCACCCCTCTTTCTGTATCCATTTAATCGAGAAACGTTTTCAGTCTCGAAGGTGTCTGTAAACAGCCCAGGTTTCCGAATATGTGAGAAAGAGACGACGCCCTCCTGGAATTTACGGTATTACTGTTCATAGAATTTAGAAACCTATTGCTTGTATATTCATTTAGTCAGTGGACATACCTTCTTCAGTCGTTCAAGAGGCATATATGTATGTTTCTATCTATCTATCTATCTATCTATCTATCTATCTATCTATGCATGAATGTATATATACGTACAAATATTATTTGTATACAGACACTCTCAAATACCACACACACATAAGCACGTGTTCGCAAGCATACGCTTATACAAACATATTGTAAAGCACTCACATATGTGCGCAGGTGAACAAATGAGTGTGTGTGTGTGTGTGTGTGTGTGTGTGTGTGTGTGTGTGTGTGTGTGTGTGTGTGTGTGTGTGTTTAGGTATGTATGTATATGCATACATACGTGTATTGACATATAGACAGATATCCTGAAACCGTTCCTTGCAAAATAAGCAAATATTCTCAGTACAAAAAAAGAATCTGATTGCCAAAAGTTCCCTTGCTATTTCCAGTTATTTACGTAAAATACTTCAGCCAGACAATTTCTCTATATAGTTTGCTTCTTATTTACTTGATGACAGCTCAAAATATCTCCATTAATGAACACCAACGATCGGTCTTGTTTGGTATTCAAAACTATTTCTCGCCTGCCCTATTTTTCTCCTCTTACGCACATGTACACACACACACATACATACACACATACTCACACACATGCACAAATATATTTCCATTTGTTTGCTCCTATCTCTATCTGTCTGTCTTTCTCTCTCTCTCTCCCTATCTATCTATCTATCTATCTATCGATAGATAGATAGATAGATAGATATCTATCTATCTATCCTCCACTCTCACTCTCTCTCTCTCTCTCTCTTTCTCTCTCTCTCTCCCTCTCTCTCTCTCTCTCTCTCTCTCTGTCTATCTATCTATCTATCTATCTATTTCAACACATGCACACACACATGTATATATGTATTCATGTATTCATAAAAGTATAGAGTGTGAACGTGTTTAATCACACAATATATAAAAATGAAACGTGTATATATATATATCACGAGATCATGGATTTGATTCCCGGATCAGGCTCTGCGAGGTGTTCTTGAGCAAAACGTTTAATCCCACCTTGCTCTGCGATCATTTCGGCATGACATGTGGCACACCGTGCACCAGCACAAGTAATGTAAATTTGATAGAGGAAGGGAGCTTAAAATTTGAAACCATCATTATCATCATTATTATTACGCGTTCCTATTCCTTTTGTACTTCCTGTTTTATATCCTGTAGAGCGGGGTTCCAACTATGAACCTGAGGTGCTCTGGGAAAGATGTCACCTCATTGACAGCCCCCTCTATAGCATGTAAGTTGTCCCAAGTAACACAATTATTTGATCACTGTAAACAAATCAACTATGCTGGTTGTTCAGCAAGTAATTGCTAATCCGTCTTTCTCAGACGCAAGAGACAAGCATTATGTATCTTTGTATGCAAATAGAAAAGATATATACATAAGTGTGTTTATGTGTGTATGTGTGTATGTACATACATATATGCACACATGCATGCATGCATGCATCCATCCATCCATCTATCCATCCATCCATCCATCCATCCATCCATCCATCCATACATACATACATACATACATACATGAATACATACATGCAGAATCTGGATAAACTGAGATATTCGGTTAGAAATCGAACGGCTACTTCGTACATTACAAGTGAAACATGTGAGTTGAGCACTAATAATATGCAAGAATTTTCTCAAGTTCCAAATGTAAATTTGTCTGTGTTAACTACATCCCAAAGTTGAAGCCTTGTATCTTTGTTGAAAACCGGCTCCCTCCTTAGTGGAAAATTTATAATAATTAAAAAATACAATATATATATATCGTTCAGAGATTTAACATTGCTTATATGATATATATATATGAGGGGTGTATGAAAAGTCTTGAGCCTCAAAAAAAAATCATGGTACAAGACTTCTGATGAAGCTACAAGACTTCAAGGCTCAAAATTTTCATACACCCCTCGTATATATATATATATATATATATATATATATATATATATATATGGGAGAATGTACGAAAAAAAAATAACAGACGAGGACAGGTGGTGTAAACAACAAAGGGATGTATTAGTTTGACGCTCGGAAATACAGAAAGTCTTTAACGTTTCGAGCTACGCTCTTCAACAGAAAGAATACGGAGAAAACAAGGAGAAAAACACGGAGAAAAAAATTGAATGGTGTTTGGTCAACGATTAATCATATATATATATATATATATATATATAGATAGATAGATAGATAGATAGATAGATAGATATAGATACATACATGCATACATACATGCCGGCATGCATGCATGCATACATACATACATACATACATACATACATGCATGCATTATTCCGTACACAGTAATTCCTAACAAAATAACAAGCGTTGTTATATAGTTTTTCTATTAGAGTTAAAGCCGTTGTAGAAAAGAGGTGGCGTTTCTTACATGAATTAGTGATGGGAGTTGATCAACGTGCAAAATCTGAAGTGACCGGCCTAGTGGAGTAACTGGGCGTTGGTTGACAAATGCAATACTCAATAAACACTTTGAAGAACACTTTGAAGTGACCGAGTAGAATTTATATGATTAAGCAAAGCAATAGCAGAGCAAATTAGAAGAGGTGGTTATGAAAGACAAAGTGACCAATGTGCTGGCAGCGAGAATGGTCCTCGGTTTTTTTCTCCCACGCGTAACACGCAGCGTGTGATTTACGATATATACGATCGACAGCCATGAGAAGGGTTCGGATGGTAGAAGCACAATTCAATGTTTGTCAGACTGAGACAAACATTATTTAATTGATTCCGGACTGGTGTGTGCCGCTTTCTACCAGCACATTTCCCAACCGTTTGGGGGATAGTAAACAGTCTACTGCAGATCGCAAAAGATACGAAATGCTCAAAAAGCCAATGATATCAGCTGAGACGAGGACTGTGCTAAGTGGTAGTGCTTGTAAATGAGTTTTATGCATATATGTCGAACATGTTCACTGACGTCTTGGTAGACGTTCACTGCAAATGACATCAGAACAGGCTAAACCCCAGTTATATAAGCAAATAAATGACTGAGAAAAGGAGCAAAGAGGCCGTAATTTGTAAAATTTTTCCTAAACATTTTTGAATGCTGGTTTTCTGTCTATATATCTTGTGTGGGTTGGTCATATAAACCACAAACTTTTGTTCCCTCTAAGTGTTCTAACAAATAATACTTCTTGGTAGATCTGGATAAGATGGAATTGTTAGTGTTTTCGGGATATTCAATCGACATCAATAAGACAGTTGAAACTGATCGGCTAAACCTATACATTGCCATGGCGCATTTAGGGATAGTAGTGAAACCTTTATTCTGGGCTGCAGTGTTCATTACTTTGATTCCTGCAGCTTCTTCTTGCTGTTGTGGGAATTTCTGCTGTTGTGATTACTGGTGGTGCTGCCACTGTTTTTGTCTTCTATTAAAGCTGTTACTGTGGCGCTACTGTTTCTGGTGTTGGCACAAGATTGTACTCTTCTTTCTCTCTGGAGGATAGTCGGTCCTCTGGTGTCCGGTGTTACTACAACTCCCATCTGATCTCTTCTGCCTAGGTGAATGCAGTCGGGAACTGTTGAGAAAAATGCAGAAGTGAGCGCCAATCGGAGCTCTAGTTGGATTCCAGATCAGTTTTGGGGAATGGTTGACTTGGACTTGATTTCAGCCCGTAGGTTTTTCTAGACTTGTATGTATTGGATGTTTGAATAGAGAGATGTGTCATATACGGTGAATTTAGTCACAAGTTTGCCCACATTGGAAAGCAGCAATACATAGTCTTCAGAGATGTCGATAGCCCTCCTGACTGTTCGTCATTGGTACATGATGCAGAAATGTCCCGAATACCTTGCCCTTATTACGTACCAAGTGTACCCAATACTTCTTCCAGAGAACTTTCAGCTTGTTGTCTACATGTCTAATTTCAAGTTTGATGTACTTGTAGAATATAGTTGCCTCTATTTCTGCTCTATAGCATTCTTGGGAGCATTGGCACATTTTGCACTACAATACATCTTTTGTGTTCTCCATTGAAAGCTTCCGGGGGAGATAACGGTGACGTTCACAAAATAGGGGATTTGTTTACGTGAGTTGCTTTAGCGAAATCACTGCCCTAAAGGTGCTGACAGCTCGCAAAGCAGGTTCACTCTTCACGTTGTTCATAGTAGTGGGGTTAGAACTGTGTGGTGGTTGTAATAGGGAAACGGTTGGGTTGTGAAGCTGCTCTTTTGTCGCTGCTAATTTTGTTCCTTCTCTCCAATCTTCCGTACTTCAGTCGTCATATTTTTCTCTCACGTTTCTTGTAGTTGTTATTTTCCTTTTCTTTACTTTCGGGTTATAGTTGTTGCTTTTGATTCTAATGTTTATGTTGCTGCTGCTGTCATCATTGCAGCTGCTAGTTGTCGCTTTTTTAGCTGTTAATCTAGTTGTTATAGTTCTTGTGGCTGCTGCAAATACCATTTTCTGTTCAAGTATGCCAGTAAGAGGTGTGAGAGTTTGTGTTGGTAAGTGGTAAGGAGAGCTGGAGATTTTTCATTATTAAGTGGCGAAGGAGAAAAAGGAACAGCAAAGTCCATCCCACTGTTTTAATCATTTCCTTCTTTCCCCACATCTTTGCTATCTGGTATTGTTTCCGCTTTGTTTATACTTGAAATTTTTACAATAAAATATTGACATTAAAAATATAGCCCCAAGAGGCTGCGAACAAGAGAAATTTGTCAATGCGTTAGGGACATGGTCGGTTCTGCAACGAAACAGAACAAAATGTTAACAACTTCCTCAAAGCAAACAGCAATTATTCTCAAAATTGCAGAAAGAAGGTTGTTGTCCGCCCTTACAGAATTAGCAGGAGGAATTGAAATCAAGAGTTCTGAGAAGTGAAATAATAATAATATTAAAGAAGTGATTTTAAATTCTCAAACGCAGGATAATGCTAATAATATAGCCTGAACAGGATAAACTACCCCTATTTTGCAAAAAAAGTGTGGGCGGCCAGCCATGAGATACGAACTCACACCTCTATGATTACTATTAAAGCTACCTCTTATTTCCTCTTCCATATCTTTTAGCAAATCTGGCGTCTGTTTATATATCATACATTTATAGAAAACATTTTTTCAAAACAAAATGAACATTTTCGGAATTGCCTCTTTCCCAGAGGAGCACAAACAAACCTGTGCAAATGTGGTGGTTTTTGACAAACGTTTTGCAACAAAATAAACAGTTAACTTTTGGAGATACAC
>NC_068991.1:36414667-36415389 GCF_001194135.2 Octopus bimaculoides | reverse complement strand
CCTGCGCGCATCACGGACATGCTCATTTGACGGCACTTCCGTGCCTGTAAAGTTTATCTCGAATAAGCAAAACTCCCTGGTAGTACTGCCAGGCCAGATATTTTTGGAAATCATCCATTGGTCCTGGCCTGAAAGTTCTCCGGAAAAGAGCAAATAGCTGATCTTTGACGTGCGAGCTCTACCCAAGAACGTCGTCGCATCTTTCCTTCATTAATCCTCTATAAAAAGCTTAAATGGACGTTCTACCTATCGCACTGTCCGATTGGCTGACGGTTGTGAGCGCTTGAAGACATTCCACTTTCCAAAAGCTCCTCCTCGGTCTCTGTTTTACCCAGAACTGCAGCTCTATTAAGGAAACTAGCTGGGGAACTACGTGTTTGACGAACGGCGAACACACCTATTTACCGTCAAGGAAGCACTGGAGACGCCGTAGCCTCAGCGCATGTCTTTGCATCATCAACCACGGCATGCCCAGTCCACCGCGCAGTGAGTGCTGACAGCAGATAGACCACCTGACTATCGGGACGCGTCCTGTATTCTTGGAGAACTACATTGCGTCGAAACAATTGCAGCGAATAATAAATGAATGTCCAACTGTACTCCTTCCTGACTCCAATTTCTTCAATTTTACACATAGATATAGATATATATATATACATACACATACACACTGAGAAAGAGAGAGAGAGGGGGGAAGAGAGAGAGGGGGAGAAGAGAGAGGG
>NC_068991.1:36413476-36414657 GCF_001194135.2 Octopus bimaculoides | reverse complement strand
AGAGAGAGAGAGAGAGAGAGAGAGAGAGAGAGAGAAAGAAACAGCATTTGGAGTGCTATGTGCTTTGTCATTTAAGATTTTTTAAAAGAATAAAATACGATCTTTATAGGTTAGGTTATTCCGAATTGACAAGCAAAGAGTCGGAGAAAAATTTCAATTACACGGGAAGATAATCGGATATTGAAACCTAATCAGCTGATGCACTCAGCCAATCAACGATAAAAGTAAAAGCGTCCACGAAATAAAGAAAAACTAGAAATATCTGCATGAAAATATGGAAAGTAAATATAAATGAAATGAACTAACCTATAGCACGAAAAGCAATATTTAATCGTGTATCACCACACAAATAGAATGACATACAGCGGAAAATATAATGGATGTCTTCCAAGGAAAAAGGAAATTGCTTGTCACCTGAAGAAGAGAAAATACAAAGATATCTTACACCCACTTATGGCCAAATGCTTTAATAAAACAAAGAGCCTATCCCAACTAACAAAGAAGATGACGCAAGGAAAAACAACCTTGGTAATAATAGAAGACAAAAAAATTACTGAGAAGAATTACTTTATAATCGATGGACGAACCGCATGGCTTTCTAATTTCTATAATATCCTGACGTTTACAATAAGCAATAAGGTGCATCAGCACCTCGACAGATACAATCTAACGTTGTACAGAGAGTTGAAGAAGAGCATCACATATCTGTAAAAAGCAGTTACTGATAATTTAAACAATGTTAAAAACTGCAGTGTCAGTGAGCTGAGTTGAAATGTGCAAGCGGTCCCAAAATTAGACAAAAAGACAACAAAAGTTTGAACAAATTTCAGACCCCATCACCTAAATGATGACATACCTCGCGATATATAAATATATCTGTAGGTAGAATAGAGGAAGTGGCCTTTTACAACTTGAAATTGTCTATAAGCTGGTATGGTCGAAGTAAGCTTTTATATCATATGTTAAACACAACAAAACTAAAATTGTTGTTTCTAATATACAATGAAGCACATATATACTTGATAGAAATGGTTATTTTACCCTTAAATTCTTTTTAAAAAATGGTGAAAGCGGGACTAGGAACACATAAATTTCAGATAAACATGTGTAAATGTATGTGAGAGTGTGTGTGTGCTTGTGTGTTTATATATATATATATATATATATATATATATATATAT
>NC_068991.1:36408696-36413325 GCF_001194135.2 Octopus bimaculoides | reverse complement strand
CCAACCACATGGTTCCGGGTTCAGTCCTACTGCGTGGCACCTTGGGCAAGTGTCTTCTACTATAGCCTCGGGCCGACCAAAGCCCTGTGAGTGGATTTGGTAGACGGAAACTGAAAGAAGCCCGTCGTATATATATATGTGTATATATATATATATATATATATGTGTGTGTGTGTGTGTGTGTGTCTGTGTATTTTTCTGTGTATATGTTTGTGTGTCAGTGTTTGTCCCCCTAATATCGCTTGATAACCGATGCTGGTGTGTTTACGTCCCCGTAACCTAGCGCTTGAGCAAAAAAGAACCGATAGAATAAGTACTAGGCTTACAAAGAATAAGTCCTGAGGTGAATTTGCTCGACTAAATTGGTGCTCCAGCATGGCCGCAGTCAAATGACTGAAACAAGTAATAAAGCGATTGGAGATCTTTATTCTTCGTCTCTCTCGGGAAATCATGTTTTTTATATGTAGTCGCTTTCTTCTCTTGGGCAAATTTAATGAATATGGAAATTTGATATGTATATTATTAACACGAATTCTTTACGTTTCATTTCAATGTTTTGCTTAATAGTCCGCTTTTCGGTTGACTTTCAGCCAGCCTTGAGGCAGTTCAGACTGGACGGAGTTTGGGTGCCGTCTGGTGGAAAAAAGAATATATATATATATACATACATATACATAGCACAAAGCTAGTAAATGTGAGAGGTGAAGCTACATTTATATTAACCATATGACTTCCACACATTTACAACCCGTTCGTAATCTCTTTCATATAGCATTAATTTTAATATCAAAGAAATTATACGTTGCATATGTGCAGTATAGATGCTAGCTTTGTAAGTTCACAATTTCATGCTAATAAAGAAAGCTAACTCATTAGATCACCAGAGCATCTTGGTTACATCAGCGGTTCAACTTCCTCTCTCTCTCTCTCTCTCTCTCTCTCTCTCTCTCTCTCTCTCTCTCTCTCTCTCTCTCTCTCTCTCTCAACCAGAAACGATAATATATTAGATTTCTGTTTCACCAACGATGTGAATCTTATCCACTATGTGAAGATATCACCGACAATCTTCTCAGACCACAATATGATAGAACTGACAATGTATGATCTAAAGCCAATTGATGATGTATTCCACACAGACGACACCCAAACTCTATCCAGTCTGAACTGCTTCAAGGCTGACTGGAAGTCAACTGAGAAGCGGACTATTGAACAAGATTGACTTAAAACTCTCTATGCAAGACATTGAAATGAAACTTAAAGAATTCGTGTCAATAATATACATATTAAATTTTCATATTCATTAAATTTGTCTCAGAGAAGAAAGCAACTACATACAAAAAACATGATTCCCCGAGTCAGGAAAGTCCTTCTGGAGCAAAGAATAAAGATCTCCAGTCGCTTAAATAGACAACTTAATGACAGCCAAAACTCCCTCCTGATAGAGGCATTTTTAGAGATGGAAAATAAGCTCATACTTTCCCCATGAAAAGGAAACCATAGAAGGAAAAACCAAGGTAGTGAAAAATATAGAAATGAAGTTTGCAAAAGATTCTGCTTACGTGCGCTACATAATAGGACCACTGTTTGAAGAAGACGGCTCACTAACTACAGAGCCCATGATGATAAATGGAGTGATAAGTAAACAATTCCAGAATGTCTTCACCTCTTCACTGGGAAACATGCAGATAAGCAAGCCTGAAGAGATCTTCAACACTGCAGATCTGCATAAGTAAGAGGCAATCATTGAATACATCTACATAAATAAGGAAGGTATAATATCGGTCATTGATGAGACGAGCTCAGTCTCAACAACGGGCCCGGATGGATTTCGGGCTGTTTTCCTAAATACATGCAAGTTTTCGCCGCAAAGCCACTACAGATACTTTTCCAGAATTTCGTTTTGTAAAGTAAACTCCCAAACTGTTAAAATAATTTGTTATATATCCTTTCCATACAGGAGGAAGTAGAGCGGATATATATGTGTGTGTGTGTGTGTGTGTGTGTGTTTGTAAGGTATTATTTTATTCACCAATACATCTAGCTGTTCCTGGAAAAAAGAGCCATAAAAGTCGTCAAATGTAGTCCGAACACCCTGTATATACACATTACATGTCCATATACTTATGTATATACTCACATATACATACATGTGTGTGTGTATGTGTACATACATACTTATATAAACGTAATATTGGTCGATAGATAGATAGATAGAGAGAGAGAGAGAGAGAGAGAGAGAGAGAGAGAGAGAGAGAGAGAGATGAATATTACTCAAACCAATGATAATTCAAAGTTTTTGCACAGGACATCAAATATCTTGATACATATTTTATCATATTTTATCGGATGAAGAATGATGAAAGTGAAAATCATTTCCTGTGGGATTTGAATTTCAAATGTAAAGAATGTAGGTAAAAACCACAAAGCAATCAATCCGTCCCTTTATCGATTTGTCGCTTATATAAACCTACACCAGCAATTGCGAAAACATTTTTTCGTAAGAGCACAAAACTCTACATATAGAAATGCTATTATTTCGCATGTATTGACACTATTTCAAACAGTTGTAAATGCATGTTGAATAGATGTTACCGACCACAGGGAGATATAGATGATGAATCCTTGAATTTTCAAGGGGAATGAGACTAGTTACAAATACATAACATTCCCCGATTTTCAGTGAAATTATATATGTTAAGATATTGAAATAAAACCTTTGAAAAATATAACCTTAAAGAAAGGGATAGAATTTTGATGAAAAAACAATCAATAATCGAAAAATTCCCGGCATTCCGATGAAATGAATACCTTCCATCCTCCTTCAATATTTGTCAGTGAAGATGTCAAGGGGGTTGTGTAACGGCAAAAATCCCAAGTGACCCATGTTTTAAGGAATTATAGATTTTCTCAAAGGAGCTGTATTTTCAGAAAAGTGAATTTTTCACACTTTTATGTTAATCAAAAGATTGATAAAACACAAATCATCGTACATATATCTACATATTCATCGAACAAAAATTTCCGCTTGCGAGGGTATGTGGAGTATTTCATGTCTGCACAGTCTCTTTGAATACACCAACAGTAGTGTGTATTCCATCGGCCTTTATATATCCCCTCCATAATCTTGATTGGTTGATGAAAATGCTCACCATGCTCATCGCTCACGTCTCCGAGATTAGCAGGAAATTCGAGATGGCTATTGTGGAAATGAAGCTGTATGCTCATGTTGCAGCCTAAAAGATGAAAGCTATCAAGTAATGTTTCCATCAAATCCTTGTAGTTTGCAACCCTTTAACTCCCCCAAAATCCTTTCACAACATCCACAAATGAATCCCATGCTCTTTTTTCTATATTAGCCTTCCAGCTCGAGAAATTCTGGCATTTCATTAACTTTCTGATTTGTGGCCTATCAAAAATACCAGTCGCTATTTTATCATAACTTAGGCCAGGAAATGTTGTACACAGAAATTTGAAACAGTTACCCTCCACATTAAGAGCTTTGACAAATTACTTCATTACTCCTAAATTTAATATGAAGGGGAGAGTATATATGTGATCATAAAAATTTATGGATGATTTAGCGAATCGTTAATGTGTATAGAAAAATTAATATAAACTGCCATGCGCAACGTGTTACCGTAAAGGAAAATTCTAATTGTCGCTAAATGTGACTAAGAGGGTTAGAACACGTACATTGCTAAAAATAAGAACTAAAATGCTCTAAAGCTATGGAAATAGCCGAAACTGATCGGTTGCTATGCTTTTATAATGGAGGAATTGTCTGAATTCAGCTCACATGAAGGCAGCTGCACAATCAGAATGGATGAAAGAAGGGAGTCCAAAAAATCGAAAATAGTTGGCAGAAACAATGAATGACAGTAGCGGGTGACATTTGTTGTGATTACTGGATGGGGGTGGAACCTTTAAGTCTACACTTAATCTCTCGAGTGGCCTTCATAAGTTTGACTGCCGGTGGCACAAGCTGTCTAGGCTTCAGTTCGGCGACATTGAGACGTCACAGATTTTACGTCATGGGTGGAAAATTGTAGATTCTTTGTCCGTGCGAAATGGAGCAATCGCGTCGGGCCTGGATGACACAAGGAATCGTGGAGCTGTGTAAGATCCGTGGGAGGAGAAGATACAGCTTTGTTCTTACCCGGCCAATAAACGACATCGTATTTGAAACAAGATAGCTCAATCTTCCATCCTAATATATTGTCACTCTTGACTTTACCTTTGTGTTCATTGTTGAACATGAAAGCCACAGACCGTTGGCCGGTCTCTAACTGAAAATGAACTCCGATAAGGTAGTGCTTTCATTTATGAAGAACTTCGATGATGGCGAAGACTTCCTTTTCAACCGGGGAATTGGTTCCGTTCGCTGCGAACGAGCATTCTGGAGGAGAAGGCTGCGGGTCGTCCATTCTGGTTCAAGGTTGCGGCGATAGCAATATCAGACGCATCTGTCTTCACGACCGAAGATATTTTATGCTCAATGGTGATCAAAGCAGCGCCTTCGAGCTCCGACTAGAGGTTCCGGAACGATTGTTCGACAACATCAGGGAGGGGAAAGGTCTTATTATGTATCAAGGGTGCGATTTTATCAGAAAAATGGAAGATTCAGTGAGA
>NC_068991.1:36399344-36408425 GCF_001194135.2 Octopus bimaculoides | reverse complement strand
ATGTTCTCTTCAGTTGCACCCGCATGTTGTGATGTTAACGTAGGCGAAGATGTCCTCTAATTTTATTTGTTTGATAAAATTTTCAAAACAAGCTACACCATTTGTGACTCCGAACAGTATACGACGGAATTGATACAGGTTCCCACATGTTTCGAATGCTGTAATTTTTTCTTATCTTCGCCTATAGGGATCTAATGATAAGCACTCTTAAGATCGAAAGCAGTGAATAGCTCGTAGTGAGATATTTTCTCAATCAGTTCATCTTTAGTGTGATTCATCACTGGTGACTAAAGCTTGCGCGTTCCATGGCGAACAAGATGGTTCAATTTGTTCTGGCAAAAGACGGCTGGCTTCATTTTCGACAAATTTCTGATCCGGCACTGACAGATGCCTGGATTTTGTAGCAATAGGTTTGCAATGTGGTGAAAGCGACCTGAATAGTGTAGGAGTGTCGACGTGAGCCGCCGTTAAGCCACAAAGGGAAAATGGAGGTGTGAGACTCCCGAAAGCTATGTTTAATTGATCATGCTGTTTCAAAAAATCGTGCGCAAGTAAGACATCTGAGCAAAGCTCAGGTAAAAGTGAAAGCTTCACACTGATGCCGAAAGAGCTGCTGAGAATATAACAGATAATGTGGGATCTGTGTATGTAAAAAAGCATCTGTTTGTGTGAATCGATTGACATACCCGCTGGAAATGACCGACTTTGTCGCAGGCTTTACATGTCGCGGACTGGACACTAGGAACGTGGGTGTTGGTTGTAGCCACAGAAAGAAACATTTAGGCGTAGTGACCGCTACATTGGTGTTGGGTGCAGTGTCATATTTCGGGCTGGTTGAAGACTTGGTCGAGATCTAGGCTGTCTTGCTCCAACAACCGCTGGCATATGCTACTAGAATGCATACCAATTATGAAGGCTTCTCTTACAGCTTCGATGAGATGTTCAGTAGCCGAAACAACTTTGTATCCACAGTCTTACGCCAAACGCTTGAGCTTCTGGAAATAGTGAGCTAAACTTTGACCGTACTCCTGCTTGAAAGTGTATAACAGATGACATGCATACAATACAACCTTTGGTTTCACGTATAATAGTGTGGTAAGAATGTCAAGGGCTCTCTTGTACGTGTAGAAGTCCACGATATATTCAAACAGCTCGGAGCCAATGTGATTGGCGAGCAGGTGGAGTGTATCCTCTTACGCCGCATTAAGCAAGTCTAGGTAGTTGGTAAAAGTAAAATGTCAATGCTTTCATCGTTTTCCAGCAGTAGGTGAGGCTGGGTCGACGTCGAAATGCTCCGGACATAGCGCTTTGTCCATTTAGAAGAGTAAGTTCTAGTAGTGTAGCAATTCTCAGTTTCGTTAGTACAGTTGGCTGAAAAGATTGGCCGTAACTAGGCTTTACACTTCTAAGAACAAGAGTATAGTATTCGTCAGCAGTAGCTTTAATCATGAACCTGGCTGATCAGCAGACAGCCATATTTGAATACGATTTCCAAGCTTCGTTTTCATTGCAAAGTCTCGTTTTCATTCCAACGCCTCATTTTCAACTGGCTGTAGTAATATTAACAGTTGTGAATATAATATAGATGATTTCGATCTAGTTTGATCTAGAATTTCTCTAGAATTACCACAGTTATCCACTTTCCTCGCGGTGAGGAATACGGTCCCGAGGATTAAGTCCGGTTCCTGAGCCATTCGTGGTTTCACCATTCTTTTTTTTTTTTTTCCAAGGCTTGAGCACCAATTTCGAGAAACTAGCTTCGAATCGATTTCTGGTCATCGAATATTCTTTCGAGGATGAAGACCCCTACTTTCTACCGTTTGCAACACTTCAGCGCATTCCCCTTGACCGTTTTCTGCGTTTTAGTTTATCTTACAAAGTCCCTTTGAAAATTTCAAATTTGATTGCAAAGAATTCAAATTTCATGGCAAAGAATCCACACTAGATCGAAAACATCTATATGTATAGTTACAGTAATAATATCAGTAATTATTATCACAGGTATTTTCAGAGGTTACAGTCCCTGTCAGCATATACGTATACAGTTATGTGCATTAATTACAACATTAGCGCATTCTAGCTCTTATTTTTAGCAATGTAAGTGTCCTAACACCCTTAGTCGCATTTAATGACAATTAGAGTTTTCCTTTGCTGTAACACGTTGCTCATGGCTGTTTATATTAATTTTTCTATACACATTAGTGATTCGCTAAATCATCCATAAAGTTTTATGGTCAATACATATATACTGATAGAGAATTAATCCCAGAATCAGCTGAGCGAGCGCTCCTTACTGGTGACGCTACGGAAATAACCGTAACTGATAGGTCAGTATAAGAAATTCTCAATCGGTATATTGGGCGATTACAGTCCCTGTCAGCATATATGTATACAGTTATGTGCTTTAATTACAGCACCAGAACATTCTAGCTCTTATTTCTAGCAATGTAGGTGTTCTAACACCCTTAGTCGTATTTAGTGACAATTACGTGCGTGAGTGCGCGCGCGTGTGCGTCCGTGCGGGTGTGAATACACATACGCACAGATAAACATGTACATATTTATATAGAAATATAATTAAGTCCGTTTCCGCTGCAGAATGTAATTAATCTATTTACATTTCTTAACCCCCTCTCTCTCTTTGACTCTGTTTTCGCTCTCTCTCTCGCTTTAGATATACTCATACATATTTGTATATTTTAACACAAATATACATGCGCATGTAAGTAATTATGTATGTGTGATATATATATATATATATGTGTGTGTGTGTGTGTGTGTGTGTGTGTGTGTGTGTGTGTGTGTGTGTGTGTGTGTGTGTGTGTGTGTGTGTGTGTGTGTGTGTGTGTGTGTGAATGTGTGTATGAGTGTGTGTGCGCGCGTGTATTATATATATATATATGTGTGTGTGTGTATATACATATACATATATGCATGCATACATGCATACATACATATGTACATAAATGCATACATACATACATACATACATACATACATATATGCATGCTTACAAGAGGCATCTTTCAGGGTAACATTCTGTCGTTGTTTCTCTTCTTCCTCTTACTAAACCCACTATCATACTTGCTCACAAAACAATGACCACAGTAATGTTATCCAGAAGTACCATTATTGTATGAGTCAAATATCGATAACATAAAAAAAAACACAAAAAACAATTGGACCTCATTACCAAATTTTCTACGGACATTCTAATAAAATTGGCGAATCCAAATGTGCATTTTTAACAATAAATTGAGGAGATGTTACACCCTCCTCTGAAAACCCATCAGTGAATAGAGAAAATCATCATGATTTAATGTTAAAGTTTCCTTCGAGCGATTCGGCACTACTGTCATTGTATACTATGAACCTACGATCCTAACAAATATTTATATGATGCATATATATATAATCTGAGTCCAGAATGGTTAATTCTATGCAAAGGCTGAAACATTTGTAGAACTCCACACACCCAGGGTCAGATTTTTTTCCAGAACATTTAAATGAACAAGCAAAATGCGTCTTTAGATTTAAATTTATACATTTAACTGATATTTTCAATTTAAACCCATCACACTTGCTCAGAAAACATAGTGACCATAAAAAATAATCCAGAAGTATTTCCGATCTTTTCTTTCCCGATGACCTGAAACTATGCGCCAAATATGATCTATTTTAAAATGAAATAGACCTCTTTACCCAATTTCTACATTGGAAGGAAGTTTGATGATTCCAAAAGTGCATAAATTGTGGAAAATGTGTGTCTTTCCCTGTAAACCTGAAAATGAACGGCTCGACTAGTACAGCCTATACAGTCAGGTGACAATTATGGGTATCATGGACAGGAAAATAAGGAGAGGATCAGGAAAGGACACCTCAGGAGAGTAAAGAGAATATGGTCATCAGAACTCTCAGCTTACAACAAGTATATTGCCCACAACTCGTTTGCAATGCCTGTCCGCGCGCTTACGTTCGGCCTTCTGAACTGGTCACTACAAGAACTCAATTAGATAGACGTTCAAACTTGCAAGCTGTTCAGTATTACAAGAAACTTCAACGAAGGAGATGTTGATAGGCTATACTTCCCACGCAAGGAAGGTAGCCGTGGTCTCAGATCTTTATTGCTTTATTTGCTGTCTTTATTGCACGTTTGTATCACTGAAACATCTACAGCAGAGGAAAGAGACCAGTAACTATCTCGCCCGAGTTAGGATAGTTAATCCTAATTAGAATAGTTAATGAACATAAGGAGAAGTATGAGATAAGAGCAGATTCAGATCTCTCCTCAAGAAGCTTTTGTAAAATCTATTTATCAGAACAACAGAAAAAATGGATCAGCTCACTGAAAAGATAATTCATGTGTACCTGGCACGAATCACAGAAACACAAACCATAAAAGAAATTGATCATGTCAAAAGCTTGGCATCAAGCACCGGCAAGTTTATGGCATTCCACTTCGAAGTACATATCTCACCAAGTACATACAGCATAAAAGGTAGAAAACGTTAAAACAAATGTAGGCTGTGCAAGAACAAGAATGGGGACATCAATTACATTATTGCCAGCTGCGGGAAGATATCTTCCAGATATTGTCTTCCTATGAGGCATGATGCGGTGGTCGGAACAGTCTGGAACAGGATATAAAAAGAGAAAATACCTACAGACGAAGTTGACCATATTGAGACCGATGAGTGAAAAACTATTGACGGGACTTAAAAATTAAAACAGCCAAGTTAAAACACAACCAACCAGATATTGTGTAGGACCATAAAAAAAAAGATATGTTCTGTTGTGAAAATCAGCTGCTCTCTGGACACCAATGTGGTTCGAAAAATACAAGAGAAAGAGGACATCTATGGATCATTGATAAGGAGTTTGCAAATTCAGAAGTCAACATACACTTTTATCTTCATATCTATTGGAGCAAAAGGATACATACCAGCCCTGCTGGAAAAAGTATGGCTGAACTTGGGAACTTGGGGAAAGAACAAGAATCCTTAATTCATACGCTACAAATAAATCAGATATCTTGGCGTATAAAAAGACTTTCTTAAGATTTAATGCATGATGGTTGAAACAAGATGTTTCTTTCTCAACCTTGCTACCAAGTAGCTGACCAGTCAGAATTTACTCTAAATCAAAAAACGAAAGAGAATATACAAACACACACACACACACACACGCACGCACACACACACACACACACACACACACACACACATATATATATATATATATATATATATATATTACTACTATACGACTCCATAAATATGTAGACTATCTTTATACATATATATATATATACATGCATATATGTATATATGTATGTATAAATGTACAGAGAGAGAGAGAGAGAGAGAGAGAGAGAGAGAGATAGAGAGAAAGAGAAAGAGAGAGAAAAGAGGGAGAGAGAGAGAAAAAGAGAGAGAGAGATGTATCATAAATAGATAATTCTACAGTTTTTATATGATGCGGATAGTATACTGACGATAATATTTCTATATAATTGTGTGTTTCTTCGTGTGTTTCTATGTGTGTTTCCTTGTGATTGTGTGAGCATATGTGTGTATATATATATATATATATATATATATATATATATATGCAAAAATGCACAAACACACACACACAACCTTGGCCGGTTTATTAAGATACTTGAAAAGCAGTTACATGGTTTCGGCTTCAGTCCCACTGCGTACACCTTGTGTGTCTTCTACTATAGACCTGGACCAATCAATGCCTTGTGAGTGAATTCAAGTAACCAGTAGCTGCATGGACGCCCATCATATATATATATATATATATATATATACATGACGACGAGCTTCTTTCAGTTTCCGCCTACCAAATCCACTCACAAAGCTTTGATCGGCTCGAGGTTATAATAGAAGACACTTGCTCAAGGTGCCACGTAGTAAGACTGAACCCAGAGTCATGTGGTTGGGAAGCCAACTTCTTACCACACCTCCATGCCTGTGTCTGTATGTAATAAGAATATTTACCATATGGTGGTAGAGTTTGTTTATTCGCCCGAAACCGGAAATTCACACTGTTGCCACTCCAACTTTCTCGCTCTTCTTTTTTGTTTTTCTACGCACATGAAAAAAATCCCCATGGTAATAATAGTGATGGTGCTGGCAGTAGTCATCATACTGGCAGTAACATTGGTTTCAAATTTTGACATAAGGCCAGTAATTTCGGGAAAGGGGAGCAAGTCCATTACCTTAACCCTAGTGATCAACTGGTACTTATTTTAATCGACCTCCAGGGGGATGAATGACAAAGTCGACCTCGGCCGATTTTGAACTCAGAACGTAACGGCAGACGAAAAAGCGCTAAGTATTTCACCCGGCGTGCTAACGATTCTGCCAGCTCGCAGCTTTCATAATGGCAGTAATATTAGTAGTTAACAAGTAGAGTAGTAGCTTTCGTTAGGTGTATTAACGGAGAGGATGCACTGTAGTGGTGGTGGTGGTGGTTAAAGGCTAGTATTTATGTTTATGATGCTGAAATTCAAATATAATACATCATTGTCTGCTATTGTTATTATTGTCACCAATAGCAGCAGCAGCAGCAGCAGCAGCAGCGACAGTAGTGAGACTAGCTACTGATGACATTGAAATTTGTGACGTTTGCTGTGACGTCAATCCACACGGGAGACAGAGCGATGCGGATGCAGAAACCAACAGCTATGTTATTTATTGTTGATGCTGCCGGTGGAGGTGTTGGTGGTGATGATGGTAGTGATGGTAGTAGTGACGGTAGCAGTGATGGTGGTGCTGATGGTGGAGGTGGTGGAGGTGGTGGAGATAGTAATGTTAGTGGTGGTTGTGGTAGAGGTGATTGTTGTGATGGTGATTGTAGTGTTGGTGGTGGGGGTTAATTGTATTGGAATTAATGATGCCACCGGCAGAGTTATTTTTGTGGGGGGAAAGCACTGTGATAGTATTGGTGGTTGAAGATAGTGGTAGTTGCAGTTGACGTGTTGGCAACTGATAAAAATTAAAATATTGAAAAATGAGATAGAGACAATACATGTTACAAGGGAGTAGTAGTAGTAGTAGTAGTAGTAGTAGTAGTAGTAGTAGTAGTAGTAGTAGTAGTAGTAGTAGTAGTTAGTGTTGTTGTTGCTGTTCTTGTTTATCTCCAGGTCAGCCGATAAAGGATCAAAGTTACTCCAACTATGACCATCCCGTCTTTTATTATATAAAAGAATAAATTATGTAATGGGTCATTCAATTTATAAAATGATAGGATGTTATTTTAAGGAATTTGGCTGCTATATCTCGCAAGTCGACAGACCGCATAGAAGATCCTTCGCTGGCTTCGGAGTTGTCTGGTCTGATAGTATGGTTGGTATTTTTGGAGCCATGCTTTGGTTTCTTTGATGACAACGTATGGGTCTGTGGAGGAGGTTGCTTTTAGTTGTAGTTGTGAAGGTTATAGTAAAAGTTATAATCGTAGTGATCTTGTTAGAGGTAACAGATGTGGTAGTGTTAACAGTACTGGTTGGGAAATTTTGTAATGACTGAAGCAATTGTGGAGGTCATAGTTTTAGAAGCAGTAATGGGAGTAATAATAACGGTAGTTAAGCTAAGAGTGTTGTTGTTGTGTAGCTTTCGGTCAGTCTGAGTCATCTCAGCGGCTTTATAGTCCCCGAGCAAGTCGTTGAACTGGGCCCTATAGTTGTTTTTTAATTTACTGACAACAAGCTGCAGATTACATAGATCAGAATTGAGGCCCTAAACCAGTGAGACCCCCAAGAAAATCAATGCACTGAGCCCTACAACCTTTAGTTATTGATTAAAATAGGGTCCCTAGACACGTGAGTTCGTCGGGCAATTGTACGGTGTGCCCATGCCTTAAAAAACGTCACTGAAGTCAGCCATGTCCAAATGAGTAGAGTATGGTACAACTGCGATAGACAGATCCATTTCTCAACATACACTTCCACTAGTCGAGCACCATTCTATAAACTCTTATGTGGTTTATCCTAGAGGGATCATTAACGATCTGGACATGTACTTTTCCCATTGTCCACTCTGTTCTTCTATTGGCTTACGGTACTGAATAGAAAAGACCAGCAAACTTTGGATAATAATTGACAAGACAGACTTTAAAAACTAGCGTTCCGTCGGTTACAACGACAAGGTTCCAGGTGTTCCGATCAATGGAAAAACCTCCTTGTGCAATTAACGTGCAAGTGGCTGAATACTCCACAGACACGCGTGCAGTTCATGTGTTTCTCATGGAGATTCAATGTTACACAATGTAACAAGACGGCCCTTTGAATTACAGATACAATTCATTTTGCCGGCTGAGTGAACTAGAGCAACGTGAAATAAAACGTTTTGCTCAAGGACACAAGATGCCACCTTACGATCATGAATTGAATATGCAGACCACTAAGCCGCGCGACTTTACTCAAGGCAGACTTACCGCATTGCTAGAGGCTAAGCAGAATTTTGTTATAGGAAAATTAATGACAGCATATTTTGTCGTTTAGAAAGGGAGAACACCGTGTTTATAGATTCGAAGTAGCAGCAAAGTGGTATGAACACAAACCAGAGGCTGTGATAGAGAAAATTTATAACTGGAATTTATGGGATTCTCCCATAAAATCTTACCATATTATTGTAGGAGGTCAGATATAACTATAGATGATAGATAATGTAAAATTATCGCTAAACATTTTACCTGGCAAGTTAACGATAGCTCGCCGCTTTAACAACAACAACATCATCAACAGTAACAACATCATCATCATCAACAACAACAACATTATCATCAACAACAACAACAATAATAATAATAATAATAATAATAGTAACAATAATAATAAATATAATTTAATTGTTTGAAATTGTGAAGAGAAAATAAGGTTTATAACACTATATTTGGGAACTTGCAGTGTCCACTTATGCTGTTGAAATCAATGTCTTGTTGATAATGATGATGATGAGGAGGAGGACAACGAAGATAATAAAAAAGATGATGTCGACGAAGGTAATGTGGAAGACAATGACGATGATGATGATGATGATGATGATGATGATGACGAGGAGGAGGAGGAGG
>NC_068991.1:36396326-36398877 GCF_001194135.2 Octopus bimaculoides | reverse complement strand
TATATATACATATATATATGTATGTATATTTGTATATATGTGTGTATTTATGTATGTGAATGTATATATATATATATATATATATATATATACGTTTGTATGTATATAAATATATATATACATACGTATATACATTTAGTTTTCAATTCATTCATGTATGTGTTTGAATGTATATATATGTTTATGTATGTATACGTATACATATATATATATGCATAATTATAATTAGGGGTCAGCTAATTGCTTCTCCGCGTACCGAAATAAGAAATAGACGCTAATGTCATTTCAAACTACCATAAGTATCTCCGAGACAATAACACACTTTTTATGTATGTAAAAAGAAAAAAAAATGATGAATCTATACGACTTCGATAAATCAGAAACGCGTTTCGAGATTAAAGTAAATTATATTTAGCCATTTCCCTCCTCAGTGTGATATTTCGAGTTATAAATTTCCGAGTGTTAGGATTAAATACGCACGCGATCAAGCGTCATCGTATAACTGATATTCAGCCGTAGTCTTTTATACCCACGTGTGTGTTACGAACTATCCTGCAGCAAACGGCAGTATCGATCAGGGAGTAAATTAAAATTTTAATAATTATATAGGGTAAGATTGCTTAACGTGGGTATAAAAGATAAATATGTATTCAGATTCGGTTGTATATTTTGGGGAATACGGTTGAATATCAGTTATGCGATGACGCTTGATCGCGTGCATATTTAATCCTAA
Source organism: Octopus bimaculoides (assembly GCF_001194135.2). Lineage (NCBI taxonomy): Eukaryota > Metazoa > Mollusca > Cephalopoda > Octopoda > Octopodidae > Octopus > Octopus bimaculoides. Next base: position 36,398,144 of record NC_068991.1, on the reverse strand, counting down.
CACTCGCAAATTTATAACTCGAAATATCACACTGAGGAGGGAAATTGGTAAATATAACTTACTTTAATCTCGAAACGCGTCTGTGATTAATCGAAGTCGTGTGGATTCATCATTTTTTCTTTTTGCCTCCATAAAAAAGTGTGTTATTGTCTCGGAGATACTTATGGTAGTTTGAAATGACAATAGCGTCTATTTCTAATTTTGGTATGTGGAAAAGCAATTAGCTGACTCCTGATTATGATTATGTATATAATTATAGAATATTTTGTATAATTCACCTAAAAGGGTTATTTTAACGTCCGGACTGGTAGAATTATTGATTATTAATCAATTTATTAATTGACTTATTAATAAATTAATCTTACCCTATATTATATATAGGCGCAGGAGTGGCTGTGTGGTAAGTAGCCTGCTTACTAACCACATGGTTCCGGGTTCAGTCCCACTGCGTGGTACCTTGGGCAAGTGTCTTCTACTATAGCCTCGGGCCGACCAAAGCCTTGTGAGTGGATTTGGTAGACGGAAACTGAAAGAAGCCCGTCGTATATATGTACATATATATATATATATATATATATATATATATATATATATATATAGGTGTGTGTTTGTGTGTCTGTGTTTGTCCCCCCACTATCGCTTGACAGCCGATGCTGGTGTGTTTACGTCCCCGTAACTTAGTGGTTCGGCAAAAAGAGACCGATAGAATAAGTACTAGGCTTACAAAGAATAAGTCGATTTTCTCGACTAACGGCGGTGCTCCAGCATGGCCGCAGTCAAATGACTGAAACAAGTAAAAGAGTAAAAGAATAAAGAGTAAACAGTATATATATAAACATTATTATTTCTAAATTTCTCAAGGAGAGATATTCAGTATTTTCGAACAGCAAAAAGCAATATCTTTGGACCGGTTTCTGGGTTATTGCTAGACGGCGCTGCTGAATTCCCGTTCGAAAATATAAAATTTTCAAAGTGACACACAGATACCGATCTAATATATGGAAACATTATTTCTAAATCTCTCAAAAAGAGATATTCAGTAAGAGTACTTTAATGTAAAGTCAATTTGCCAACATAATGTGACAATCCTGGATGGGACGAGTGTTGTTTAGCCCCAGGAAACGTCGTTTCCAACTGGCTATACGACACAATATCTGTGTTAATATATTTTCGAACAGGACTCGAAAGAGTATCTGGCAAATACTCTTTACATTAAATATAAAGACACATATATTGTGTCATATAAACAGCTGCAAACGACGTTTCCTGGGGTTAAACAATAGTAACATTCATTCCAATCAGAACTGCCACATTCTGTTTGCATATAGTCTTTACTTTATGTGTGTGTGTGTGTGTGTGTGTTTATGTATGTACGTATGTTTATATAGATAGATAGATAGATAGATAGATAGATAGATAGATAGATAGATCACAAAAGTGACGGAGGATACTGATTAAAATAAGAGTCTATGCTTATGCTTATGCTAAAATAAGAGTTAAATTAACTCCAAAGCCACCAAAGCACTATAATTAATGACTGACAAAGGGAGGTAAGTCCCTAATGTGCATTGCCGTGTCGCGATTTGCAATTTTGGTGTATATATATTATCATATCGAAGGGAAATGGAAATTAATAAAAATTTTCACTTTCAGTGGTCTAGCGTATAAAAATTTAGTCCAAAGACTATTAATTACTCATAAGATGTAGTGTATAAACACATAAGAGGAATCCACTCATGGGATTCCTTACGCTAGCGTAAGGAATCCCATGAGTGGATTCCTCTTATGTGTTTATACACTGCATCGTATATATATATA
>NC_068991.1:36392326-36394411 GCF_001194135.2 Octopus bimaculoides | reverse complement strand
AGACACATACATACATATATCTATCGACTACCTCAGACTATGATATTTCACGCTTACAGACATTGTAAAGTGTAATAAAGAATTTGGGGATATGCTCTATAATTATATTTCGTTTTTGGATTTGGTTTGCAAGATTTTTTTATGTAAGTTCGTGTATTGAAGCATATTCTGTTGTGTCTGGGGATAGTCATTTTCTTTTTGTGCCTTAAAATTTAACACACTCACTGATAAAATTTTCACGTGCGTCTTGCAACCTTTTCAATAGTCTTGACTCTGTCCGTTATTTACACTGCGTTCCTTTTTTGTTTGTTTGTGCGCATGTGTGTGGGTTAGTGTGTGTGTGTGTGTGTATGCCTATGCAAGCATGTATGTATGTATGTATGTTTGTATTCATGTGTGTGTATGTATATATGTGTGTGTGTATGCATATGTATATATATGTATGTATATGTGTGCATCTGTATGTATTCTGCATTTTCATGTTCTTGCATGTATGTGTTTGTGTATTTTTTATGTATATGTGTGCGTACGTGTGTTTGTATATGTATGCATCTCTGTCTCCTTGTGTGTGCATGTCTGAGTGACTGTGTGTGTGTGTTTTGCAACTATGTACCGTGTTTGTATGGATGGATGTGCATCTCCATATGTGTGAACACGTGTCTCCATTTGTGTCCTTGTTTGAAGTAAAGTGTGTGTATATATGGTCATGTGCTTCAGTCTCCATTTGCTTGTGTGTGCTTGCCTGTTCATATAACTTATGTACTATCTGTCTGTATGTTGATCTCTTTATTTCCATATCCATATGCTTACATACATGTGCATATACACATATATACATGCACCCCTCCATGCACCCACACATACATACATCTATTTATCAGGTCATCCCATAAGTTCTGTCCGAAATGTGAATAAAGAAAACAAATGATCAAATGTCATATTTAATTGAAATTTAATCATCAATGTACTTTCTCTGATTATCTATGACTTCCTTCCATCTATTTACAAGCTTTTTTAATCCCGTCAATGTAACACTCTTTTGGTTTCAAAGCGAAGAACTCTGAAATGTCAGTTTTGACCTCCTCCTGGCTTGCGATAGTCATGTTTCCCAAATGATTCTGTAAACTGCGAAACGAATGGTAGTCTGAATGAGCAAGGTCGGGAGAATAAGTTGGATGAGGAATTTTTTCCAAACCAAGCACTTCGATCTTCTGTGATGTGATCTTTGCAGTGTGGGTCGCGCATTGTCCTGATGAAACACAACTCCTTTTCGATTCACTAAAGTGGGTCTTTTTTTCTTCAAAGCTTGGTTCAAGCTCTCAATTTGCCGACAGTAGGCTTGAGCATTGATTGTTGCATTAGGTGGTAGCAATTCAAAGTGAATTACTCCTTTGCAATCCCACCAGATAGAAAGAAGAAAAAATTTCCCATGATGTTCCCTTCTCGGTTGTGTTTGAGCTTTTTCCCTTTTAACCAGTCACTGTTTACGACGTTTAACATTTCGATAGAAGATCCATTTTTCGTCACCAGTCACAAGTCTATCCAAACAGGGTGAAATGAGTTCGCGAGAATGGAGACAAGAGCAGATGTCAACTCGGGATTGCAGTTGCTTTCGGACAATTCATGAGGCACTCATTTTCCAAATTTAGGAACCTTTACAAGTTGTTGAAGATAATGATGAACACTTGTATGGTTTGAACTAAGCTTTATTGCCATTTCTTCAACTCATAATGCAGGATTTTTTTCAAGTAAAGCCTCAAGGAGCTTATCATCAAACTCAACTGGACGTCCTGTTCGATCTTCATCTTCAAGGCTGAACTCTCCACTTCTGAATTTTGAAAACCATCTTCTGCATGTTCTTTCATTCAAGCATTCTTTCCCATAAACTGAGTGTACATTTCGAGTCACTTCGGCTGCAGATTTTCCTTTTTTGTTCTCATAAAGCATTATGTGCCTCAAATGCTCTTTGGATACTTCCATGTTAGAAAGGGTTTTAATCAAAGAAGTTTTAATTCTATTATTCTGTAAAATAATATTTAATTAGTTTAAATGCACACAAATGCATAGAAATAATTTTTAATTCCA
>NC_068991.1:36384266-36391502 GCF_001194135.2 Octopus bimaculoides | reverse complement strand
CTCCCTCTCTCCCCTCTCTCCCCCTCTCTTCCCCTCTCTCTCCCTCTCTCCTCCCTCTCTCTCTGTCTATCTATCTATCTCTATTTCTATGTATCTTCGCCACCACAACATCAGCGCCAATCGAACAATAATAATACCAGACTCTGTAATACTTTCATCTCCATTACCAACCTACCAATTTCGTAAAGACCAAACAGAAAGCATCAACATCTTTATGAACAAGGTGAGCAATTCCATCTAAAACAAAAAGGCAATCACATAGGAAAATGGTGGTTCCCTGGTGTATTTTAAAAGTTGCATAAGATGACTGATTTTAGGTCAATGAGGTTTGCGATTAAGCAGGCAAAACAAAACAAATGAAGGAGAAAAATGTAACCGCGCTACCACCATACATCATCACCATCACCGTCACCACAATCACCATCACCACCACCACCACCACCATCATTACCATCACATCACCATCATCATCATTACCATCATCATCATCATCATCATCATCATCATCATCACCATCACCGCCATCACCAAGACCTAAACCAATACAATCAACATCATCTGGTCTACCATTCCACCAACTTTTGAATAACCGATTGACAAAAACAACAACAGCATGAGAGCAATGTCTATAGCTGTATCTGTTGTATGTCAGCAAAACGTTGGGTGTATGTGAGAGTGTATTTGTGCGTAAGGTATGTATGTGTTTGTTAGTAGTATGTGGGTTTCTTAGTAAGAAGTTCAGAGTGAGGTGCAATGAACCCCTCATATTCTTTTCACATCTATAGAAATTAAACAACAATTTTGTTGTTCTCATAAAACAATTCTTTCCTGATGCAACATTTTTCTACAGATTTGTTATTGATAATTGATGATCGCTACCGCTGTTGGATTTACTTATAATTCAAGATGTCTTAGAATGAAGACACCAAGTAGATCTCAATGTAGTAGTGCAATAATAGCAAAGGTATTATACCGAAAATAATCTTGATGTTTTAAAAAGGCTTTATGTGGGACAAAAATATCATTGACAAAACATTAAAGTACGCAACCTGTATTGGAAAGAACAATACGTGACAATAGAGAGAAAATTAAATCAACTGTTCAAGAAGTTACTCCATTAACTGCTTGCCTTACATTTTTTTCACAATCTAATGTCCTTCTTTAGGACAGTTGTTGGGTGTATGGATCGAGGATCAGATTCTATGTAATGTACGTTAAGCATGATAGTAGTTAACATTGTTAAAAGTTTTCATTAGGATTTCCAGAAAAGGGAAGCTGAAACGTCTAATACAAAAACAAAAGCCTTTTCTAGTTAGTAAAGCCTGGTTTGAAAGTTTTAAGAAGCGCTTGAATTTACGCAACATAAAAATGACTGACTGGTGAAGTCCATAAGAGACGTTATCTCCGGTCGAATATTACAGTTGATTTGCCTTTCATTTTTTCATTTTCATTTTATCTAGTTTCTGCTCATGAGCTGTGGCCATGCTGGGGCACCGCCATTTGGTGTTGCTACATTATTTTACTTCACGAATGCTTTTCAGGAATTGACATTTGGTGCATGAGAGAGTTTGATGCAGCTGCCCTCATCTGCACCTCCTGCCACGAACTTGGTTCATCTGGGACACTTGGCAGGAAGAGGTCCAGCTTTATTTTGAAGACACCTACATCCATCCCATGCAGGTCTCTCAGGTCCTTCGGGATAATATTGAAGAGCTGTGGACCTATGAAGCCCAGGTTATTGCAGTATCTTGTCCTACATCTTGATGGCAAACTTGAAGTCCTTGGCACTATGCAGTGGATCCCAATTCTAGTATTTGTGTAACTCTCGATGCCAAAGTTTGGGACAAGTCCTTCTAGGATCTTCCAAATGTATATTACGGCATATCTTTCTCACCTACGCTCTAAGGAATAGAGTCTTAATCTCTTGAGTCTTTCCCAATAGCTTATATGCTGCATAGAGGCTATCTTCTTCGTGTAGCTTCGTTGGATTGCCTCAAGTTTTGAGATTAATTTGACACTGGTTGGTGACCATAGCTGAGAGCAATAGTCAAAGTGGCTTAGGACAAGTGTCCTCTAGAGGACTATTATGGTTACCTGATTTCTTGTTCTAAAAGGTCTAAAAATTTATCCGGTCAGCCGCCTGCATTTCATTGCCAATTTAGCAGCATGCACATGAAAGAATGCATCATTACTCATGTAAATGCCTAGGTCTTGCAATGACTGTGCCTCTGGGATTGCAATCCCTCCAGGTCCAGTGTATTTAATGGGTATTGCATTTAGTTTTGCATGCTGATAGCTCAAGGCTTGAAACTTTTCAGCATTAAACTGCATGTTATTCTTTTCATCCCACTTGTATATTGCATCCAGCTCGCATTGCAGGTGCATAGTGTCTTCAGGGTTCTGTATTACCTGTGAGACTTTTGTATCATCTGCATAACTTGTAATCGTGGCTTTCTGTGTGACTGAGGGCATATCTGAGAGGGCCATTATGAACAGTAGTGGTCCCAGAACAGTGCCTTACGGAACACCGCTCACTATTTGCATGTCATTGGAGGTGGCCCCATTGGCTACTAGCACTTGACTTCTATCCTTCAGAAAGTCATGAAACCATTCTCCCAATTATGCCGAGATCACGCCTATGCCAAGATCACGCAGTTTGTGACATATCATTCCATGATTGACTTTATCAAAGGCCTTTGCACAGTCGAGATATATCACTTCCACATTTGAGCGGCTGAGCACCCAGTCATAGTGTTGTAAGTGCTGAATCAGGCAGCTTCTTCCTAGTCAGAAACCATGTTAGGTGTCAGGCAGCAAGTCATTTTCTTCAAGGAAGGTGATTAGTTTTCTTCTGACTATTCGTTCCATGACCTTGCTGATGTGCGTGATCAGAGAGATAGGTCTGTAGTTCTTGGCCTTCGCTCTGCTACCTCCTTTATGAATAGGGCATATTTTACTCTCCTTCAGTTTTCTTGGAAGTTTACCAGTTGCAAGGAAGTTCTGAAAGAGGGACTGCAGTGGTCTTGCTAGGACTCGCATACATACTTTTAGAAGGATTGCTGGGAATCCATTAGGGCCTGTAGCTGAGTTTGAGTTCATTTCATCTATAGCCCTTATTACATCATCTTCCTTTATATTGATGTAATCGATCATCATTGCCTCTGTTTTTATATCTGCAGTGGTAGAAAAGTCAGCTGGATTGTTGACTTGAAAGTGCCCTAGTGGTGGAGTGAAAATACTTTTGAATTGCTCATTTAGTATTTCACTTATCCTCATTGGGTTTCCTGTGAGTGTACCATCTTTTTCGAGGAGTGGCCCTATCCTGCAGTGCACTGAATTTGTTTCTTTGGCAAACTTATAGAAAGCTTTTCGTTATGTATTTGCATTAAGTATGAAACGCATATGACTATTTTAATCTAATACTGTTTGTACTACGTATCTTTGTATCATAACTGATGTATATACACCATTCTCAGACATGTTTTATTAAAATCACAATATATGGTGGAATGAGACGTATACCATACCCACAGTGACTGCCGGCCATCTAGACACATTTTACCCTCCCTGGATATCTTTATATATATTTTTATTTATTTATATTTACATTTATGTTTATTTATATGTGTGTGTATGCGTATGCCATTACGCACACACACACGTTTTATTATTATTATCATTATTATTATAATCATTATTATTATCATTATTATTATTATTAGAGGTAGTAGTAGTAGTAGTAGTAGTAGTAGTAGTAGTAGTAGTATCAAGACAGCTTGCTGGCAGAATCATTAGCACACTAGACGAAATGCTTAACACTATTTCGCCCGCCGCTACGTTCTGAGTTCAAATTCCGCCGAGGTCAACTTTACTTTTCATCATTTCCATTTCGGGGTCGATAAAATAAGTACCAGTTGAACACACTCGGGTCGTTGATAGAATGACATCACCAGTCTTCAATTTTCAAGTTTACAATTGGCAAAAAGGAAAAGAAAGAGGAAAAAGAAAAGAAAAAGAAAAGGGAAAAGAAGAATATTTAATCAAACAGTTTTGTGTAGATATGATGAAATTCTGTCATTTTATTCATCCCTCCAGGACGTGATATTAATAACTCACAAACATGTTTCTCCTCATACTATTATTATTATTATTCAAAGTTCTTCTTCTTCTTCTTCTTCTTCTTCTTATTATTATTATTATTATTATTATTATTATTATTATTATTATTATTATTATTATTATTATTATTCAAAGTTCTTATTTGCCGTATTAAATAAAATGCATACCATATTATTATTATGTCGGTTTAAGCCAGCAATTGCTGTGATAAAAACGATAGGTTCATATTTGCCTATCTCTTACCGGTGTATTTATTTTGCTAAATTACTTGTGATTTAAGCGATTCTTATTATTCTGTTTTGCAAAGGAGATCGAGAAATCACTGCGTAGTGGTCTCCAGAAACTTAGGAACATAGGGCTTAGCTTTGAATAGGAAGGTACTTTTGATAGATGCTCATCATGAAAGATAAGCAACCTTCCTAAGATAAACAACCCCAAAACAGATAACGAAGCAGCTGCAAAAATACGCAGTGATTGAGTCGAAACAATCAATAATATTGATTCTGATGGCGAAATCCTTTTCAAAACTGAATACGTATGCTGATATCACAATTAATGATTTAAACTAAAAAATTCTGCAGAAAATCACGATACACTTCAACCCTGAACAAACATTTTCTGCTGCTGCCACATTAGTCGTATAATATGGCATGTCGGCTGACAGTGGTGGAATGTCAATTACATACTATTCGAGCATTATTTGCAATAACCAACAGAGATAATAAATCTCTTGACAGATATGTCAATGGATTGAGATGACAAAATACTCCTCTCAATGAATTTCAGAAATTATCATATTTGAAAAATAGGGAAGTAGAGATGTTGAGAAAGAGAATTTGAAACGAAATCAGTTCCAGCAGTATATAAAAAAAAAAGGGGATTAAGTCAATCTCTTTAAAGAAATCGTACAAAAAGTTACAAGCAGAGATAATACTGTTTGTAATATGGGGTCATGCACCTGTAACAGCGCGTCACTGTATCCACCATTTGTTAGCGATTCCCAACTCCTGCTGGATGACACGCTTGCATTTACTCAGCCAACAACCCGACAACCCATGGGTTTGTTTTGGGTAGTTGTTGTTGATGAAGATTTTTAAGAAACTTCAATACAATTTCTATCTCAACTTCTTTTAGTTGTCTTTTACGACATGCAGAGGAATTGTTGGGTCTATTCTCTAACATGCCGGTTCTCGTACAGCCAAAAAATGATACTGCTATGAAAAAATATTACAAACAGACAAAACCGTTGAGACAAAACCAGCGCGCTCAGTCAATAACACATTTAATATAATGTTATTATTTAGTGAATAACAATGATAAACAATATACAAAACAGGTAATAATAACACTACTCGAACACTTGTTCTAAAGTTTATAATCGGTACCTAAGGCTGGAGTATCTTATTGTGCTAAACAGTATTTGCCCACCAAGAACAAGTTAACATCATCCCGAAAATACATGCGATAACTGACTGAGAACGGTGTTGAAAGGGTAACTGACAATGAGCATATTTTGTTTTATACAGGCTGATTGCAGCTGACATCTTATTCAGCGTAAACTTAAAAGTTATCACAAACTAATACATAAAAGACATTATGTAATAAAATAAGAGAAATAGCGTCTGAAACTACTGTGTTATAAAATTTAGCTGAGCACACAGATTTGTAGAAAAAAGAAAATTGTCTCTAACACTATATTCTAAAACTGGTGGAAGTTTTGATTGCAACAAAAAGTGTACATCTGCGAAAGAAAGGAAGTAACTTACCATCACAGAAAATTCATTATACAGAAATACACACACACACACACACACACACACACACACAAAACACACACGCACATATATATATGTGTGTGTGCGTGTGTTTCTGTGGAGGAATAGATATGAGAGTTATCCGCTAATCTCTCGGCAGAGCGTCATAGGTTCTGTAATAACCAGGTCCTGGATCATTAGCTACATCAGGTTTTGCCACGACATTTTTATATTTGTATATACGATATATATATTACAATATATACACTCTCTCGACGCTACATAATGAATTTCATGTATCCAACTTCGTTGGGAGATATCTTGTATGCCAATATACTTCACAAATTATTTACAAAGAACAATGGAGTTCACGCTGAAAGAATGTTTAAAATACTAACAGATTGTATCAAATTAACCAGCTTTTCATTTTAGAAATAATGGTTGAGAATATCTATAATAATCAGATGAGAATTTATTCATTAGTTTTGGTTTCCTGCTTCCGGCAAAGGCAACAAAAATAGCACACAGTAATCGAGATATTGATTTCTGGAAAATATTTCTTTTAATCTTTACGAAACTTATGACCACATGTTAATAATTCCCGCTAAAATTTCATGCCCTCCTCGGTGAAGTTATGTAGTCTATCAATCACTCTAAATTTCTTAAAGCAACAAAAGCCAACTGTAAAGAGGATTAACACCAAGTAATGATGGTGGAACTTATCAAAGCATCTAGATTGATTCATGTTAGAACTCCACGGAATCTCCATCTTGTCCAGAACGTATCGCATATTGTGGCGGTTAGCATTGGTGTGTCTACCGAGAATAAGAATGTTCTGCACTATTCTGACCGTAACACCGTTGACAAGATATGGTCTTTTCATTCTTGTGCTATGGCTATACATAGCTACATTTACTTAACTTTGTCTGTACACTGAGCTATGCTGCAAGAGATTTCATAAAACGCAAAGAAAGTGTTTTCCAAGAAAGAAAAGGATATTCCCTCCAAAACCAGTTACTTTGTGTTGCCGCGCAAATTTGTAAAACAATCTAAATATTCTCCTTGTGAGTGTGAACTTATGCATACAATCACATATATGTATGCACATCATATATATATAACAATTTAATCACGCACACGCCCGTACTAAAGATAAATAAATAACAGAAACTCGAAATAAGGCGACCGCACTGCAGAAGAGATCTTCCGAATAAAAACTATGTAATAAAGAAATATTCTATTGCTGTAACATAAATACCAATACATCCATACATACACCCTTATATGTGCACACATTAACTTACATATTCACGAATGACTAATATCTATTATATATATATATATATATATATATATATATATA
>NC_068991.1:36381667-36384256 GCF_001194135.2 Octopus bimaculoides | reverse complement strand
ATATATATATATATATATATATATATATATCAATGTGTGTATACATATATATATATAGGCGCAAGAGTGGGTGCGTGGTAAGAGGCTTGCGTCCCAGCCACACACACACTCACACACACACACACATATATATATATATTAATATTATCTCGGTTGAAAAAACTTCAATAATGAGAATATGTTAATAGTTACCAGGGTAGCAAAAAACACAAAAACTGGGATATCATACCCGTTTAATAGGTAGAAATACCAAGTTAAAGTGATGTATTTTGATTAGATATGAAGAATAATAATAAATGGAGCAAAACACATATAATCAATAAGTTCCTTTAATTCCTACATATGTTTCAAAATATATGTGCATTCTACTCCAAAGAAGTAAGAGGTGCTGGAATTGCACATATATTCATCGTCAGGGAACCAACATACAACAAGCAAGACAAGTGCTAAATGCTAAGGTTGCGTACGTGTTATAACATTATATAGTTAAGTAAATGACCGTTAGAAGCAAGAACGCTGGTTTACAGGGAGCTATTAAGGGAGAGATGCTATGAATGCTATACTAAAAATTTAAATTATAGGAAGGGAAAATGGATCGGAGTTAAATCCAGAAATCTAAAGTTCAAAAAAGGCCAAATTAAAAACCAGAAAAGGAGGAAGAGAGAGAGTCAAATGAATTATTATATATATTTTATAAATCCTTATGTAAACAAACTGAGGTAAAACGAGGCGGAGAATCTAAATATAATAAATAAAATTAAACACCCATAGTATTATATCATATTAACATACGGTTATTAACCTAAATAAATGGTGATGTAATGTGCAAAATTATCATGTGATGAAATAATAAAAATAATAAACATGCTCACGAGAAAAAGATCGAAAAAATGTATGTGAAGTTACCCAGCGAATACAGATTTACTGGGAAAGATTTGCTGAACCAACCAAGGAAGGGGAAAGGTAAAAACAACTGGCGTTGGAGTCTGATGTAATTATTATTTAAGATAATATTTTAATGATACTATTCCTGTTATTGTTATAATAAATATATAAAAAAATTAAATTAAAAATAAAGATAATTACTATTATTGTTATTCCCAAGGTAAAAGGTAAACACTAAGCTGGGTGATTGTACATACCACTTATAAGGCGGACGTCCACTAGAGAGAATGTCATGATGAAAAAAAAAAAAAAAATAATAATAATAATATCTAAAATAAGTAAGAAGGATGAAACTAACGATAAGAACTGAAGGAGTGTTTCCGCCAATGCTGGCATCGATATGCTCTCTGTGTAATCTGGTTTACTAGATAATTCTTGGAGAACAGAATGTGGAAAAGTTCCAAGTTACAAAGAGGACAAAAATCCTTACCTTTGTCGTAGGGTATCGAGGTAGTCAGTATTGACCATTCCAAAGAGAGTTGTTTATTACAATCTTTAAGTTTCCAGATTAATTTACTTAGACCAGTACTATTAACTTTATTCCTATCCCTAAAAGAAGAATAATGGTTGAAAATTCCCCTGGAGACCTCCGTCGAGTAACTACCTACATAACACGAGACGTCTGTATTAGTCATTACCTTACATTGATAAACCACATTTTTGGTCCTGGCATTCGGACTTAAAAACTTAATTCTATTTGAATTAGATTCCGAGATACTAATCTTATTGTTGTTACAGCGATTGTTATATTTGCTAGTGTTGCACTTATTACCCATATTCTTACCTATATTTTTATTACCTATATTTTTACCTAAATGACTATAAACACGCGCACGCATTGCTATTATATAACTGTCTTCCGTTCTCCCTTCCTCTCCTTCTCTCTCTTCATTGCTCCCGTTCTCTATTCCTTTCTCCCCCTCTCTCTCTTTTCCTCTCTCCCTCTTCTCTCTCGCTTTCCCAAACCATACAGGCGCACGTACACACAAGCATTCACTACAATATAACTCATGTTCGTCAATGTTTTGTAAATATACAAACTACGGAGCTTATAGACAACACATTGCAAATCAGTGAACTTCATTACAAATATGGGTAATCTTTTAGATTAACAGCCGCACGATTTTCACTAGGGTGTTAGGGTTACGGTTTTAGGATCAGGGTTAGGGTTTTAGGGTACGGCTAGGGTTAGGGTTTGAGTTAGGGTTACGATTAGCGTTAGTGTTACGGTTACGGTTTTAGGGTTAGGATTTAGGGTTAGGGTTTAGGGTTAGGGTTATGTAATCGTACGGGTGTTAATCTGCAAAATTAACGAAATGTGAAAACTACCGACCCTGCCATTTGTTATAACTTTTGTTGTTCTGTTTAATATGTACATAGATTATGCCTCCAAAGAAGAGAGCTTGCTGAGGAAAGAAAGCAACCGATTTAAAAAAGCATCAACTGACTGCAGCAATTCACCACGTTCCAGAAGCTACTTTGAACATAATGCAAAATGGTGTATCAACATCTACTGCCCAATCTGATAGAATTTTGGCAGAACTGTGTAGGAATAGATAGCCAGCAATTGCTTCATCAGAAATTGCCGTCCTACCTCCTGGGAAAAGGGATTACCCTGCTATGTATAATCAAGGCAGCGCAAAA
>NC_068991.1:36380346-36381127 GCF_001194135.2 Octopus bimaculoides | reverse complement strand
TATATATAAAATGTATGTGCATGTATAACTATATAATGTACTTGTATGTATATATGTATGTGTGTGTATGTGTATGTATATATATGTATATATATAATTATAATAAAGGCAACTATTGAGTAGCTCCACATGCCGGAAGTAGACCTAAAATGACCTTACGTATCGCATATACACGGGCTGAAAGCGAAGGAAATGAACAACAAGATTTTTTTTTAAAGATTTAGCCATAGATCGATTTCTGGTTTAACGATGTAATACCTTTTACAGTTTTCAGTTTGACATAACTCAAAGTACATAATTATTAACGTTTGTACATACCATATACATCTCATCTCAGATGAATGCACTAGATTTATCTTGTATATAAGTGTAAACATTTGTAAATGCACTGTGGATGCTTTGTGTTTGTATGGTATGTATAACTATTTATAATTATATACTTTCACTTATGTCATACTGAAGACGGTAAAGGGTATTTCATCCCTAATGCAGAAATCGATCTATAGCTAAATCTTTAAAAAAAAGTCTTTTTTGTTCATTTCCCTCACATTCATCCCGTGTTTATGTGATAATAAGGTAGTTTTAGAGCAAATTTGACGTCTACTTCTAGCTTGTGGAGCTACCCTTACAGTTATATTTACAAAATTAAATATTCCATATTAATTTTTTCTTTTACCTAAATTAGTTTATCACAAGCTAACTACTTGATAAAATCCTATATAGATTTTATCCTTGATTATAATTATATATATATATATATATATAAATATATATATATATA
>NC_068991.1:36378687-36379816 GCF_001194135.2 Octopus bimaculoides | reverse complement strand
AAAAAATCCTCCTTCAGTTGTCCCTGTTTCATCTACTCCGCATTTCGAAAGTAAGGAATTAACGCGACTTCGTTGAAACAGTCTTTCACGCAAAGCAAATTAAATAAAATTTGGGATTTTTTGCGTAAGGTGAAAGTGTTAATAAGAAAAGGACAGTGAGAACAAGACAGTAGAAACAAACGGTGAGGGCTGTTGAGCCAAGATGATGGAAGAATTATTATGAACGCAAGGAGGACGAGATATGAGAGGAGACGAGCAAGGCACATCTTTTCTTTAGGAAGGAAATGGATAGAAAGATAGATCCCCTTTTGTCACGTGTCAGCGACGAGAGAGTCAAGGGGGAAGAGAGAGAGAGCGGGGGAACGGTGAAGGGGAGAGGAGAAGAATAGGGAAAGCGTGGAAGAGAAAAACAGAAAGGATGAAGAACAAGAGAGGGATAGAGATAGACAGAGTAGAGATAGTAGAGATAGAAGAAGAGTGCGCATCGTAATCATTATGACAATCAAATAACAGCGCCAGTAGTAATAATGATTTTTCAGGAAAATAAGTACCAAGTGTTGGTTACAGCGAACTGCCTGAAGCATTGTATGTTGGAATAGGGTTTCGATCCATTTGACCCACAGTTGAGTAGATGCATTAAAGTTCGCTATATCTGTCAAGGAATTTAGGACTTAAAGAGTCGGAGCATACATCGCAATATTTTTTACCCAACACTCAAATAATTCCAGCAATTCAGCCAAAGCAGATTGGTTTTTCGTTTCTCTGAATCTAAAGAACAAAAAGTAAAGTTCGCATCCAAGGGATTTGAAACGCAAGATAATTTTCCCGATGCTCGAACAATTTCGCCAATGCGCTGCGACACGTAGGTAAATACATACATTTCTACAAACACAAATGCATGAATACATACACACTTACATAATACATACATTCATACATACATTCATACATACATACATACATACATACATACATACATACATACATACATATGTAGATAAAAAAGACATTCAAACAAATATATCTTGATACGATTCAATAAAATGGTAATTTTATTGTAAAAACAAGACAAAAAAAACAAATCAGGAAAATTCATAAAAGAAATTAATACATCCCAGCTTTATTGTTT
>NC_068991.1:36374365-36378272 GCF_001194135.2 Octopus bimaculoides | reverse complement strand
GTGTGTGTGTGTGTGTGTGTGTGTGTGTGTGTGTGTGTGTGTGTGTGTGTGTGAATACATGTGTTTGCGTAAGATCCTGTGTGCGAATTTCAAGAAATGAACAAAATTTGCATATCTGTTTTCTTTATATATTTTCACTCACACGCACATATATGTTTATATACTATGTGTGTGCACGCATGAAAAGGAGAAGGAGAAGGTCTATAAGGATATGGCAGTTCGTGTGTGAGTATTTGTGTACGCGTTGACTGTATGTGCCCGAGTGTGTACGTCTAGGTCTTCTGCGTTTGTATATGTGTTTGTGAGCGTGGGTGCGTTTATTTTTACCGCTTTCATCCAAATTTCTAGACTATTTCTATTGCGGTGTTTGAGATTAATCTGCTTAGATCGTTGATGTAATTTAATAAGCTAAAAATTTCGCATGCGATATACAAGAGAAAGTTTAAAGCACTAAGAATAAACATAAAACTAACACCAACTCCAACACCAAACCAAAATAAACCAAAAAAGTAACAATAACAACAAAAAAAAACAATACAAATAACAATACTTAACTCAACGGGAAAATAATTATCTGATGATAGATTATATATGGCGTACATTATTTCTGATAGTAATATATTTGCGTGCATGTATGTGTGAGTCGGTGGTTATATTTGTGCGCGCGTTGTGTATATATGTATAAATGTGTGTGTGTGTGTGTACGTGCGTGTTTATTTACAAACACACTCACTCATAGATGCATATATACACACACACTCAAATACACACACTCAAATACACACACATAAATACATACATATATTCATACATATAGACAAAAGAAAAGGAGCACTCAATGCATAGATATTATTGTTTGAAAAGCAGTTAGTTATATAGCTCATTGCCATTGTTATTCGTGGCGCTACATCGCATATTCGAGGTATGGGCATTTGATCAGCCAAGCAATATTGTGGTTAATGCTTATAGAGCACTTGTAAGATTAGTTCTTGCTTATTAAGTTTTGTCACGTGAATGAAAGGTTATCTGGTTAAATCCGCCACCCAACCGAAAAGTCATCAAGAACATAACTAGAATTTTCTTGGAATTTTCTTTCACAAATAAAAAATATAATAAATTCCAGAACTCACGCAATTTTGAGATTACAACAGCACCTGCGAGATCAAATAACAATCGCGAAGACCCATCAAACAAGTTCTCTTAAACGCCAAAGTGTAACTCTCAAAATCAATGCAAGTGTTCTTAGAGTATCCTGCCTCTCTGAAGAATTCGTTTACCGAGAAACAATAGCAGATTTGGACGGTATTAACAGAAATTACATTCGATAACACCGAACGTTTTTAAGGGTCATTTCCTTTCGCTCAGATTAATCGTCCGAAGATCAATAACGAAAAACATGAAATTACGTTTTAGAATATTTCAGTTTCTCTCTCTCTCTCTCTCTCTCTCTCTCTCTCTCTCTCTCTCTCTCTCTCTCTCTCTCTCTCTCTCTCTCTCTCTCTCTCTGTAATAATATATTGACCACTGATAAACTGTCAACATAGTGATTGTACTTTAAGAAATAATTGTAAAGCTACTAGAATGCAACAACTCAGATAGAAACAAAAATAGCAAAAGAAGAAGGAAAAGGAGAAGGGGGAGGAGGAGGAGGAGGAGGAGGAGGAGAGGGAAGATGTGGAGGAGGGTTACACACTCATTACCTGTTTACCACTCAAATGCAACATCATTATCAAGAGGGCGTATAACTTTCTGCTACCATAAAAACAGAAGGGGTTTGAGAAAGTAGTTATGGGTGCAAGGATTAGCAACTCGTGAATAACACTATTTTGTAAGAGGCCAAATCAAAGAAAATGAACATGTTATAAGTAAGGATCAACCACAATAAGTCATTTGCCAGTGTCCCACACTCCTGGATGACAAAAGAGCTCCGAGCTCTACAGAATCTGCCCAGCGACCATCGCCATTAGCACAGGGAACACGAAAATTTGAAAGACCGCTCTGAATCTACTCCGTGTAAGGTCGATCAGTAACATCTAAAGTGATCAACTTAAGAAGCAGGATCTTTCATGAGGTCTAATTATCACCTGTTGTCATCAGAAACAGTGTCAGCACTTACTAGTCTACCTAACAGTTACGAGTTGCAAGTACTACACACAGAAAAGGAAAATGACTAACCAGTAATACATTAACGACCTCACGACATTTGCCAACTCACCATTGTCAAAGCATTCAGCGATATTATCAAAGGGATTTCTAAGTAGATAAATGTGTGAAAGCCACTGTCTGAAAAATAACTAACCACGACGGTTAACATATACCTTGAGAATGGCAGTGTAACCAATGAACTAGACAAAGATTGGCACACAGGAACCTAACAGAAAATGCAGGTAATTACTTACATGCAGTCATAAAGGAAATCCAGAAAGAGACACATGAAAGTGCAAATGTTACAAAAGATCTAACAAAATATAGCTAATAGATTTCAAGTTATTAGTACTGTTGCCGTGGACGCAAACTTTTGAAAACTGAATTCTGCCGGAAAAACGTTTGCGCGAGGCGAAATTAAGGGGGATTTAGCTTTGTAGTGGACTGCTAGGACAAAGGGTTTATCTGACTCAGGATGATAGGGTGCTTGGCGAAATTCCCTCATCAGTTTCAATGAGGATTACGCAACGAGTAGAGATGATTGAATGGGGCAATTCGGTGATATTGGATAGATGTGGTATGCAGCTCGCGATCCAGAGAATCAGAGAGAGGTTGTTGCAGCCGACATACAAATGACAAGAAATGATAGTGGAAAGAGGCAGCAAATCTGTGGACCACGAGTTGTAGCGTTATGAATAAAAAAACGTACACTACATCGCATACTACATGATAGTGTATTATTTACTGGTTAGGAAATTCCATTGATCCAAAATTACAGAGAATATATTTCGTTTTTATTTATCCTTGTATATATTTTGTGAGGAATTAAAATTGATGGTGCGCATATATTGTAGGAGAGGGTTGGTAGACTTTATTGTATACACTTCTGTAAACTGCGGCAATGTAATTTTATGTTAATTCTACGAGAGAAACGAGCGGTGTTGGTAGGCATCTATGCAACTGAAGGGAAAATGATGTCTGTCAATGTGTTGTGAAGAAGCAGAAATATTTACAGTTTCGAACAGAATGCTTTATTAAGAAATTATTCCTCTTAAGAAAAAACTGAAAAATCTGCTGTAATTCCGAAATATAAAGAAAATGAAAAAACTTAAAGGCAGCTCTGGATTAATATTAATATCCTGGCAAATGATGACATTATTTCTAATCCATGAGATGAGTTGAGATCAGTTTGAGAAGATGACGTGTGTTGGTGGGGGGGGGGGGGGGAGAGAAATAAGAGATGAATCTGTAGTTTAAAAAGACAGTTAAGAATAGAAAACAAAAGCAAGAATAGAGAACGACAAAATATGAATGAAAGACTGAAAGAAAATAAAGAAAAATGTTTGTAAATACTGAATGGAAAATGTTAAATAAATAATAAATGAATAAATAATAATCATATGAAGGATGAGATTCATAACAGAAGAAAAATATGTGAAGTAAAACCTATAGTGGAGTGAGATTCATTAGCAAACAAGATTCTGTGCAGATAAAAGCAAAAAAAAATTACTGGAAAAACAAAGAGAGAAATTATTATTTGCTAAAAATGTGAAATGTGTAGGTGTGTGTGCGTGCGTGTATGTGCGCGTGCATGTATGTGTGTTTTTCTCACATACATATATATATCTGTTCCTATATCTATCTGTCTATTTATTTTTTTATTTTTCTGGTTATCTATCTATCCACCTATCTATCTATCTATCTATCTATCTATCTATCTATCTATCTATCTATCTATCTATCTATCTATCTATCTATCTAT
>NC_068991.1:36367629-36373212 GCF_001194135.2 Octopus bimaculoides | reverse complement strand
TATATATATATATATATATATATATGAATATGTGTGTATATGTATATATATATATATATATACGTATACATGCATGCACATATACGTACATATATATACATACATATGCATGCATACGTACGTACGCACTTTCATATACATACATGTATACAGTATGTACATATACATAGATAAACATACATAGCTATATATATTTGTGTGTCCCTTACATATATCTACGTAAACAGATGTATGTGGTTGTATGCATGTATGTATGTATGTATGTATGTACGTACGTACGTATGTATGTGTGTATGTATGTATGTATGTATGTATGCATGTATGTATGTATAACTGCAAGCTCTTTTTCATTGATCGGTTCTTCATCACTGCAAGGAAGAGAATCATGTTCTTAAATTTGTTTTCGCTTCACGTACAGATTTCTCAATATACGTATTCAACTATAAAATCCTTAATATACGTATATATTTATTTCGAATACCTAGTGAAGGTGTGTGACCTAGTGGCTAGAGTGTCACACTAACGATCGTCACATTGTAGGTTCGATTCTTGGGTCGAACGACGTGTGGTTTTCTCCAGCAAAACACTATTTCGTGTTGTTCCAGTGCTGCTTGGGGACCGGCATGTCAAAGAATAAACCAAACGTTTTGCCTCTGCGTGTCGTAAAAGGCGACTAAAGGAGACTGAGGTAGGATTTGCATCCCGACTTCGTAAAACTTTCACCAACAGCGACTATCCAAAGCAGAACCATGAGTTAGAGAGTTGTCGCCTTAGTGGTGCAGAGGTCTTTCAGCCTTGAATAGAGATTCACCTACAAATAGTGAATGTAGTGATGTGCTGTTACAGCGCATACCTCCTCCTACTACTACTACCACTTGAGTCTCATCAGAACAAGGCAGTCACAGATTTATTGAAAACCTATTTTTTCATTATAATAGGTCAAAGAGAAAAAAAGATTTTAGCAAAGAGAATTGCAGAGAACGTAAACACATTTCATTAGCAGTTATCTTTGTGTGTGTGTGTGTGTGTGTGTGTGTGTATGTGTGTGTGTGTGTATGTGTGTGTGTGTGTGTGTGTGTATGTGTGTGTGTGTGTTTCAGACTGTTTACGTAGGAGAGAGGGAGAAATAAACTTACTCTAAATCTATGTACAGGTTGGAATTAACAATCACATTTCCCCTATGAAAATTTACATGATAGCTACAATGAACTATATCTGCGACCGACTTTCAGCTGTACTGTTTATAAGGAGATATTTAATCCCAGCATGTTTCAATCATGTGTTATCCATGTACTCCTCCGTACGAGTTTGAGTAGCAGTTTACTCAAACCAGGCTCGCTCACGGTCATCCTCCATAAATCAGTAATGGCTTTCGGGCTAAATGTCAATGTATTATTGCAAATTTACTTCATTGATCGTTGAATGTCAATTATTTCTTTCCTAAATGAAGTAGATTCAAGTTTGATGGAACAAAGTAGATCATACAGTCCTTATGCGTTTATTTGACTTCTTAATTTCTTGAATTTTCCCTGTTGGTCCATGAAAGAAAACAAAAATCAAAGGGTAATTGTTAGCGACTTCAAAAAAATTGGGAATAATTTCTATAAATTAAGAATTTATTTCACAAGTTTTATATACAGTCTTAGGTAAAGATCTGACTTTTGTGTTCAAGCTAATAACTACGACCAAGGTTATATCTTATTGAACATCATCACTAACGCAGAGTCAAACACCAAAGCGTCTCATCAATCCACTTATTTGCTATATATTAATAATGGGTTAAGAAATTGTTGGCGAGAAATGATTTGGATAATTAAAAATAAAACGAACTAGGTAAGAAAGAAACTCATGTGAGCATATAGTAATGCTTTTCACCTAATTAACATTTCCATCACACTTGGAGAAAGAGAACTGTGTACGTTATGTAGTAATTCCTTCCTTGATACATTTTTCACCATTCGTCATCTCTAGTTATTCTACTTGATCAATATTGTTTTTGCGATCAAATTACATCAGGAATATTCTTCAAATATATTTCAATAAGTAAATACTTTTGCTAACTGAACAACTAATCGCAGGTTTGATTGTTTTCTGCTAATACTTTCTAACAAAACAAAAGCAGCAATTAGTGTACACCCTTACCTAGTATTTAATCATCATATTTTATATACATATATATGTGTGTGTGAGTGTGTGTATGTGTGCGTGTGTGCGAGAGAGAGAGAGAGAGAGAAAAGAGATAGTGCGTACGAATGTGTGTTTGTGCATGCATACGTATACGTGCATATATTAATATAATATATATATTTATATATGTACGTGTGTACATACAAAAATACATACATACACACAATACCCAGATATACATTTAGAAAACAAAACAGGAGAAATACTTAATAAATAGTTAATTACACTACCTTATGTAAGTTTCGTTAACAAAGAATTAATATTAATTATGCAATATAATTATATGATAGAATTGCATTGTCAGATCTTCAGAGACGTATTTCGTGGATATGGATTACCAGATCTTGCACCTCCATTAAGTATATTATACACCCCCTATGAACAGTTATGATTCTATACATATTTGTGCCTTTAATAATATATATTACAAATATTTTATAAAACCATTTCCAATAGAATCTTTATCTTATTCTATTTTTTTAATTAGCTTTTGTTATGAATACCTTGACTTATCTTTAATTTTTATCTTTTATTTCTTTTTATATCCAGTATACATTTTATGGCATTCACAATCTAAAATTTTTATATTTATTTTTATTTTTTTCATTTTATAAATTCTTTATTGGAATTTTATGCATATTTCTTTTACGTTTTATTCAGTTTTACTTTATTTTATTTATCCTTTTATCTTGTATTATATTATTGCATATCTATATACCTTCATATATACTGGTATAATTTCTATGGTTTGTGAGGGGGTTTGTAACTTTTCTCCATAATAGTCATGGTATAATATAATACAATAAGGTATCTATATTTATATTTTATAATTGCACTATATATTTCATATATATATATATATATATATATATTTATGTATATATATGTGGTATTTTCTATACCTTATTATATCCTTTCAGATTTTTCATAATGTTAGTAATTTTTATATAAATATATTTTTCCAAGGGTTTTAAATAAGTTTGCCTGATATTGAAGAATTTATCCTATTTTTTTATTTTTTTAGCCTTTAATCTTTGGCTTTGATTCAATAGAAAATGTGTACCCCTACTCAGATGATATCTGAATATAATTATAGGTTTATTGATGAATAGTTTTAACCTGACCACCTTAGCATTATGCTAGGAAGAAGCATTAAGAGTTTCTCCTATACATAAAAGTACCCCATTTTTATGGCTTAGGTTGATTAATATACCCTTATTCTCTTACTTGGTTCTTAAATCCTTTTCTAAATGTTTAATATTTTAATATATAAATTTTACCAAGTTTGGATACACATCTTTTCCCATACTTTTAATTCTCACACTTAGATCTCATTATGACCTGTTTTGTTTTCCATTTTAGGCCCCTTTTATTTGATAATCATAATATGGTAAGTCATCCCCTACCCTTCCTCTCTCTGGTTATCACCTATTCTCTATCATTATCTTACTAGCAACTTCTAAGACATTCTTTTATGTAGAACTGGCTGGGTTTATGGTCCCGGTAAAATAGGGGTAGGGGAGAGTATGTGACATTAATTAATCTATCACCACCAACAAGAACATAACTCAATTTCCAATGGATTTAATTCTAAGGGGTTGCAGACTACATGTGGCATTGAGTCTTTGTGATAAGAATAAAGATGAATGTAGCTATATCACCATTCCTCTTTCTTGACCCCTATTATTTTCTTCTGCTACTAGATTATAGTAGACTTTATGTATTTTTTCCCCTAAATTCATTCTGTCACAGAAATAGCAAGAGAAGCAATGTAATCATTTTAGTCTCTAGTACTGATGAGAAATTTGCTAAAAAATTATAATGGTGCATCCTGTATGTTCGAAATGTATATCGTCATCTGCATGCGAGGAGAGCGGTTTATTTCAAATTGATCGATTAAATGGAGCCGCTTGCACTGATAACTGGACATCCTTCTTACTCATTTGTTTTTATTCACCTAACTTCGAACTGTGCGGACCATACCGGACTGAATCTTAATTATGTCCATATATATATATTTATATATATGTGTTTGTGTGTGTGTGTGTGTGTGTGTGTGTGTGTGTGTGTGTGTGTGTGTGTGTGTGTGTGTGTGTGTGTGTGTACGTATGTATGTATGTATGTATGCATGTATGTATGTATGTATGTATATACATATATATTATTTATATATACTCCGAATACTCTTGTGGCAAGGTCTGATGTTATGGTTCATCACCATTCTCTATTGTATATCCATCGTTGTTTTCCAGTTATACTGGCTTTTACGCTGAGTGATATACAAGGCAAGACATAAATAACGGCTATTGCATATTTCTTTATTGCTTACATCTGTTTCCAGTAGTAATTATAGGTTTGTTATTGATAAGTTTACAGAATCGTCCCATTGATCGGTTGAGAAAAATTGAATGACCTAGAGAATTAATACAATTTTCGTCAGTCATTTCTGGTTATAAGCAAGTAGACCACCAAAAGAATTGTACAGGGTGAGAGCAGAGAGACAATGAGTACTAAGTATAAAGTGAAATAAAGATAAAGAGGAAAGGAGAAGAGGATTGATTATTTAGAGAATAATTAAAGCGAAGAGAAGGAAAGAAAGGAAGAGAGGAAGGAATAAAAAGAATAGAGAATGGGTGGTGTGCGATAGAAGAAACAAAGGATAGCCGAAATTAAGGAAGGGATAGTCATAAAAAACATTAGTGTTTGAAATTGGGTCATCACACACAAAGACATTTGCATTGTCTTCAAGTCAAATACTATTCAAATATGTTGAAATTTGATGTAAGTCACTTTCTCTCATGGTCAACTTAAATATTTAATATTTAATCATTCGTATTATCTCACATCGGGAGTAAATTGCCTTAGAAAAACAATGAATGAAAAATCAGCAGTAACTGTATTATGAGGGGAAGGTAGAGAAAGCTTTGGTAAGAATGGTTATTGAACGGAAATAGAGGGTAAAATGTGAGGACAAAAATAACAATAAAATGAAATCAAATAGAGTTACTTTAAAAACCGAATAGAATTGAAGGCCAAATATAATTTCAAATTATGTTAAATTAAAAGAATTTAAAAAGTTAAAGCGTTAAAGAATAAAGGACTAAAAATTAAAATTAAAGAATTAAAAATTAAAAATTTAGGAAAATTTATAATTCTTTCCTTAATTTTTCTATTTCTTTCTCTCTTCCTTTCTTTCCTTCTCTTCGCTTTGGTCCTTCTTTTCCAAATAAATCAATCCTTTTCCTCTTCCCCTTTCCTCTTTATCTCTCTTCCACTTTCCTTATGTTTATACATATTACCTTTCTTCGCTCCCTTCCCCAGCCTGTACCATTTCTTCTCCAGGTCTTTCAATTTTCTCAAACGATAAATGGGTCGATTGAGTAAACCTATCAATAA
>NC_068991.1:36360724-36367619 GCF_001194135.2 Octopus bimaculoides | reverse complement strand
ATATATATATATATAAGTATATGATTATGAAAATATAATTATAATTAAGGGTGGTGCAATGCCAGCGCCTATACGTTAGAAATAAATGACAAATACCTACAATCCACTATAAAATTGGTCTCTATTTATAACCCCAGGTCGGATGCGAGCTAATGAGCAAGAAGATTTTCAAAACTTCGGATAATCTTATATCTTAAGATTTCATACTCTGTAATAAAGATTACTTTGCAATCCTCAGTAGAAATACACCGACAAATATATAAACGAAAAATTCATATGCATCCAAATATAATCATTTTAATGATTATATCCTCACTTTATAAATATAGATAATTTTTGAGTTCTTTAGTCATTATATTATGCTGCGGTACTATATTTACCCCGAATGATTTCTAACATTTACCACATGGTCGAGATGGGCTGGTCGATGGAATCTATACGTGGAAAACATGCATATAATGATATCTGTACAAATAGATTTATCGGTATGTATATAATTTTTCGCTAATATATTCGTCGTTGTATTTCTACTGAGGTTTGCAAGTAATCTTAAAATATAAGATTATCTGAAGTTTTGTAAATCTTGCTCATTACCTCGCATTCGACCTGGGGTTATAAATAGAGAACAGGTTTAAATTGGATTGTAGGTATTTGACATCTACTTCTAGCGTATAGACACTGGCGTTGCAGCGCCCTTAATTATAATATTTTTATAATTATATAGTTAAACAATAATTTTACCGATATGATCATTTTTTATACGCTTACTACATGATTATATCCTCAATTTATAAGTATGTATGTATATATATAAAATATATATAAAAACTAATAATCGATGGTAGTCAATATGTTGTTGATCAAGAATTTCTCCATTTTCTTCTTAATTTAAGGTTATATATGTATATATACAGGGTGCGATGGGTAAATTTTCGCCATTTTATAGTTTTAATTTCACTCATGCGCATTGGTTGCTTTTTATTTTGTCTACTACACAGTACATTAGGGTCAGTTGGGTACCATCTGTGAAAAAAACAGCATCACGACGCTATTCACTCTGCCCGATATTTCGAAACGACATGCTGTGCTGCTTGACATTCAAGCTGGAAGCTCCAATACGGTCATTTCAGAATGTTTGGGTATCAATCATTGCACTGTCCTCAAATTGACACCCAAACACTCTGAAATGTTTGTATTGGAGATTCCGGCGCGAATGTCAATCAATACAGCATATCGTTTCGAAATTTCAGGCAGAGCGAATTGCGTCATGGTGCTGATTTTCTCACAGACAGTTCCCAACTGACCCTACTATACTGTGTAGTCGACAAAACCAAAAGCAAACAATGCGCATGCACGAAATTAAGAATATAAAATGTCGACAGTTTACGCATCGAACCCTGTATGTGTATATATATATGTGTGTGTGTTTGTGTGTGTGTTTGTGTGTGGTGTGTGTGTGTGTGTGTGTGTGTGTGCGTGTGTGTGTGTGTGTGTGTGTGTGTGTGTGTGTGTGTGTGTGTGTGTGTGTTTATATAGCTACATACATATACAGTAATACCTCGATATACGTGTGAATTTGTTCCCGGAGATTGCTCGTAAAGCAAAAACGCGTAAAGCAGAGCAATAATTTTCCCATAGTAGCAATGTTATAAATCGTAATTCGTTGCCAGAAGAATATATTGCCTATAAAATTTATGATACTCGTAAATATTGGGTCATCCCATAAGTAATGCGATTTGTACTACTTTTATTTTCAAAATTAAAATAAACAAAGTTCTCTTTTAATATAAAATATACTCTCTTTCATTTTCTACAATGCTCTCTCATCTATCTGGTAGATTTTCAAGGCCCCTCTTCCAAAATTCACTTGTCCATGACGAAAAATACTCCTCCAGTACTGTTCTGACCTCGTCTACAGAATTCATATTTTTTCCGTCTAAATGATTTTGAAGTCTGAGGAATAAATGATAATCAGATGGGGCAATGTCCGGCGAATATGATAGGTAGGGCATTATTTCCCATTCAAACTGCTCCAACCTTTGGAATGTCATGCTCGCTGTATGTGGCCGAGCATTATACTGTTGGAAGAATACCTTTCGTCTTGAAACCATAGATGGTCGTTCTCCGATGGCATGCAGGTGTCAATGAATGATTGAATGACCAAATCCAAGCCTCTCTGCTAGTTCCTCAACAGTTGCGATGAGATTTTGTTCCACCAGGGTTTTCAGTACGTCCTCGTCGAGCTTTACAGATCTTCCAGGACGAGGCTTGTCTTCTAAGCTGTAGTTTCCGGCTCGAAATTTCTGGAACCACCGCTGACACTGGCTTACGCTTATTGTCTGATCCCCATTTACTGCATTCCTTGCACTTTCCGATGCGTTGTTGCCTTTATTGAACTCATAAAGCAAAATGTGCTGAATATTCTCCTTTGTCGCTTCCATTATAGCTTTGAAAAAATAACTGTTAAAATCGGACTGCACAATGAAATTGAAAAACCGACATTATTTTGGGAATGACCCAATACATAACACTAAAACAACAGTAGAATGTAAAGAATATTTTATGCAAAGTAAAAAGAATTTAAAGATCATTTATGATTTAAAAAATGCTATAATCGTTTTCTGAATCACTTTCGCTCGCACTAGACTCGCACACACAATCACTAGTAGACGCGATCGCCGATTCACAAGCATTCGTAGACGGACTTGTAGATTTCTTTTTTAAAAATCAAGTCTAGACTTGTTTGCTTAGAGGAAGATTTTTATAGTTCTCTATAAATTTCTCAGTAACACGCAGAAGCATTTGTTATGGTAGTAGAAGTTTGCACTTCGTTCAAAAATTGGATCTCATGCTTGAAAAATTTCAGCTCACCATACAAAAGGGAGCTGAAAAATAAAACTCATAAACCAGGAGTCACGTAAAACGTAGTATGACTGTATATACATGTATATGTATGCATATCATATACGCGCGCGCGCGTGTATGTGAGTGTGTGTGTGTGTGTGTGTGTGTGTTTGTGTGTTTGTGTGTGTGTGTGTGTGTATGTGTGTGTGTGTGTGTGTGTGTGTGTGTGTGTGTGAGTAATGGATACACACAAACGTAGAGATATATATGGTCATCATATAAATCTTATATGTACCTCAGATATTCTCACACTCACACCGACACAATGTATATAAACACACATCCACATTCAGACTCACACACATACACACACTCACACACACACAAACAAATGTGTATATGTATGAAACGTACACTTTTCCAAACCTATATTTTCGCTTGTAATTGCTTATATACACAAGCATTTCATTCTTTCAATGTTGATAAAATAAAGTACTGATCTAGTACTGAAGTCAGTGGAATCGACCAACCCATTTTCCTCTTAATTCCTGGCCTTGGAGTAAAATAACCTTCAGACTTTGGAGTGTACACAACAATGTCTGCAACTGAAATTATAGAAGTAAAGAGAACACCTCACATAGAACGTAACCCACTACACAAGCACACACCCACACTCACTTATAAATACATCTCTTTAATACACACACAGATACACAGATACACACATACACACGCATGCGCATTCCCATGAAAGAGAAACACACGAAGCTAAACCATTATTTCCAGGATTGCCATAAAGAGTATCTCATTAACATAATATATTGATATACATTTCTGCCTTAAAGAAGCAATTAAAAGCCGATTGATATATCTAGCACAGATCAATAAATAAAGTGAAATCGTTTGTCGAAGGATTGCCAATTGATTACCGATTGATTGTTGAA
This sequence comes from Octopus bimaculoides, assembly GCF_001194135.2. Taxonomy (NCBI): domain Eukaryota; kingdom Metazoa; phylum Mollusca; class Cephalopoda; order Octopoda; family Octopodidae; genus Octopus; species Octopus bimaculoides. The sequence goes on along the minus strand of NC_068991.1, from coordinate 36,363,831 downwards.
TAGAACGCCATTGTAATTAGGCTTGTCATGTATAAATATTCCGTTACTTGTTTGTTTCTTTTTCTGTCAACAACATACGCACATACACACTTATATAACCGAACCATGTATAATGTGTGTGTGTGTGTGTGTGTGTGTGTGTGTGTGTGTGTGCGCGCGTAAGAGTGTGCATGATTATGCGCACTCCGAAATAGACACATTTTCTGCCACACACGCACAAACACAAACACACACTCACACACACACACACACATCATATTATCTATTTGCATCAATGGTACTATCTATTATTCACAAGGCACATATATGACATCAATTTCTGAGAAAGAAAGCATAACGGTATGGAGAAGGAATAGTTTGAAAGGCCTGCAGGCAGTTGATGTGCGGGATTAACAACTTGCTTTTCATTGGTTCTGAAGATATTGTACTTAATCTCTCTGTTATCGTCTCTGAATCGGTGGGAATCCGGCCAGCGAAAAAAGTAATCTAAAGGATACAACAAAGATTTGTGACTTACTTAAACACATAACAGCTGCAAATTACCAATCGTTCTAGTTAATTTCTTATCCGTAGATTATCTTCTCAGCTAGTCGTTGAATAGAAGAGAAGATGATTTGAATAAGTTATTTATATACTATTTCGATTGTCTAACTTGAGTTCAATCTACTACGATTATTATCGCATTGGTTTCTTAGATCCATCTCACTCAGAAAACATTCCATATTGTTTTCCTTCGGTTTGCTAATATCGGTTGGACATGGGAAAAGGGATTTAATCAGCCGTCAATATCATTCGGTTCCTGTGCACAGTATTTAACTCAATCTAGAATTCAATGTCACGTGACTAGATTTCCTGAAAGTAGGATTAGCTAGCATTATGATTTATTGAAATTCAAGCTTCCTTTTCAATTGAATTCAGTCACTTCTACACGAAAATCCTTTCTTGATCCTTATCCTTCTAGCAGCAGTCATAGCAAGATATTTTGCAAGATAAATCTGAATCATGACATACAACAGTTTAATCGCCACATAAATCTAACAAACGAAACAATATGAAGACAATTCATTTTATCGATACTGGAAATATTAGTTTTCTGTTTTTCCTCGGATAGCGAAAACAAGTCTTGTATCTAAGAGTTAATAAGTAAGGACAGTTATCAGTGAAGATATATGAAGAAAATGGAGTTTGTATTTATGTAAGTATATAGCATATGATATAATCTGTTAATGATATGTATATATACTATACCCACAGACATACTAAACATGTAAGTGGAGTTAACAAATACAAAGAAAAATCAGATAAATGAAAGACAAACAATAGATATATATCTGCAAGCAGCAATGAACTGTACACTATTTATGTATCCATCAAATAGAATGTATATTCAAATAGCTTTTTAATCTTAATTATAGAAGAGTTTGTTAAAAACGAGTCATCAAGGGAGTCTTTATCCAGATATTGAAAAGTAATTTAATAACTGCTCTACACTCTAATCTTTTCTCTGACGACCAATGTACTGTAAATAGAAAAGAAACCTCAATAGAGATTGTTTAGTCGCTATCATATTACCTATTGAATGACTTTTGTTTTTATGAACTACTTGAGTCAACACATAATTTGACTAAGCAACACAACGTTAACAATATCATCTATATTAATTAAAATGCATGCCAACCGTAATTGTCATATATATATATATATATATACATACATGCGTGCGCGCGCGCGTGTATGTATTAACGAAAAATATAGAAAGCATTTTTTATATTTTAAACTTTATATAACGTATACACGTTTCAGTAAATCAACAGACAAGATTACACAAATGTTTGCCTAATCTTAGTGAACTTCTCATCAGTGTTTCAGGTCAAAAATACAAAGTGTTGTGCTTGCTCTACGTTTGCTCAATATATATGCCCGTTGTGCAAATTGCCTGCAACCTCAATGCAGTGGAGGGGTACGGGGGTGATAGATTGCTAAGTAGTAGGAAGGAGTAAACAGAAGATAGCAAGGTCGATACGAGAATACTGGCAGTGGTTACGCCCTCTTACTTATTTAGACAAAGACAGATACTCGTACATACTCACAACCGTCCACATATATACGCAACAGAGGGAAAACAAAGAAAAGATAGCACTGAACATAGACTCAATGCCGTGGTCAAAAGCAACAACAATACCAGTCACAACGACAGCAACACTAATAATCTCTTCTATTATTCTTCCAGCATGCCGCCTTAACAATGGCAATAACAATCCTTTCTATTATAGGCACAAAGGCTTGAAACTTTAGGAGAGGGGTAAGTCGATTATATTGACCCCAGTGTTCCACTGGCACTTATCTTATCGACCCCGAAAGGATAAAAAGTGAAGTTGATCTCAGCAGAATTTGAACTCAAAGCGTAAAAACTAACAGAAGACGTTTAGCATTTTACCCGGCGTGCTAACGATTTCTCTAGCTTGACGACTTAATGACAATAATAATAATAACATGAATAACAACTACATTACGAGCATCAGGCGTCATATATCAGAGGTGAAGTTAGTCAGTGGCCACTTCCTTTCACAAATGTCCTAGTGCTAACTGTAAGGTCGGCGGTGTATCAGCATAACTCCACATACAGTTCTATATTTAAAAGATGAGGAATTATGTACATTATTTACATTATTTACATTTGACGGAAGCAGGGGACAAACAAACAGACCATTGAGATTCGTGGCCACGCATCCCTTGTCCAAGTTGGCACGATCAAGAAAATTGCATTAATAACAACTAAACAATGACAAAAATTGTGGCAGAGATGGCAGCTGCAGTTCCAGCATACCGCTCATACAACAGGGTTAAATGTCCTGTGGCTAGTTAAATGGAAACGTCAGGCAGTTTGTTACTTATCATACACGCGCGCGCATGCACACATACACACAGATAGATAGATAGACAGACAGATAGATAGATAGATAGATAGATAGATAGATAGATAGATAGATAGATAGATAGATAGATAAATAGATAGATAGATAGATAGATAGATAGATTGAAGCTATAGACACTAGCATGTAAATACTGGGTTCGGTTTTCTCCATCCAATGTTTAAATATAATTGT
>NC_068991.1:36352535-36359764 GCF_001194135.2 Octopus bimaculoides | reverse complement strand
CACGTGTTTCATAACTAATTTTCAAATAGAAAGGAAATTTAAATCGATTAAAATCAATTAAAATTATCGAAAATAAATTCTATTCAAAAATACAGCTAATCGTCAGATCGTAAATAGAACAATAATTATAATAAATAAATATATATATATCAACCAACAATAAGTACCAAATAAATTTATATAAAATACTTATTTTATAAAGATAGAAAAATTATTAAAAATATCAAAATATCAAAATAATAAACATACCATAATCATCCCTACATCCATTATAATATATGCTAACATGTATATTATATACAAAAACCAGCTTACATAAATTATCATCGTTTTAAATACAATTTGAACGAAGTTTAAGGTTAAACTACACACACATAAACACACACACAGACACATATATGAATCATTGACAAGAATTGTATTAACAGTGATTCGAAGTTTCGTCCAGCTAAGCAATGCAATGCAAATAGGTGGAAGACCATGAATAATACCCATCTGCGTACTAACTGTATTACATTATTTTCTGAACCTACATGAACTAAAGCTGACACACCTAAACATACATATTTAATTGCAAATCTCAACTTGCACGAATAAATTCCAACAATTAGCACTTCCACAAATTTAATCAATAAAAAGTCTTACCATTTGACCACCACAACCAGTGTTATTTGAATATGTTTCTCCCTACAGTCTTGTTCACCAGGAATTTCCTAATCGAAAGTACATGTATGAAACTGGGCAGTAAAGGGAATCATGAACTAATTCTTTATATCTATATACTTATAGAAAAACAAGAGGGATAAAGATAGAAAGATATACATGCCAAAAGTATGCCTGTGTATATATATGCAAAATGTTTGAGAAAATGAGTGAGAGAGAGTGAGAGAGAGAAAGAAAGAAAGAAGCATTCGCTTAGCTATTTAAGTAAAACTTTGAAGTTGACCGATTTGCCGTGTCACACATATAACAAGCTTAATCGAAAAAGCACTTTAACGATATTCGTTGCTTATTACGGAAATTCCGGTGTCAGCAGCTTATGACGTCACTAAACAGATTTCCTCTGCAGCAAGATGACTCAGTGCATCGTATATCAACCCAATGAAACGCGGAAAACAATATAACTCATTGCACCTTATTTCATAACATATTCCATTAAAAATATATAATTATATAACAAAATAAATAGACACTAAACAAAAAGAAGAGGGGGGACAAGCTTAAATGAAATCAATGAAGATAAAAATAGACAACACAGATTCATGTAAACAAGTGGTTTGATAAGGTTTATCGACTTTTAATTATTTTTAAAGAAATTTCCTCTCATAGTGACTTCATCAATAAATATTCTACTACTCACTATATTACATATCCTTATCCGTTTTCCCTATCTACCTATCTGCCTGTCCGTAGTATATTCCACTTTGATTTCCCATATCATACGTAAATGCATGTTTATATATGCCTGTGTTTTTATTTAATTGCAGTTTGACTCAGCTCTGTATGACTTAAAGATTTGTGGGTGCGTATATTGCGTATATTAAAAACATGTAACTCGCAGCAAATGTTTGAGGCGCTACTTTTTTTCATTTACTCACTCATTCGTTTGCATATGTTTGTGTGTATGTCTATGTGTTTTTATGTTAAAATAGAAAAATTAAATTGAAGGATTATATTAAATTGGAGGATTACTCAGTACATTTGGTAGAGTAAAAATGTATTATTCTTTAACAAAATAGTATTCACAGTGACTTTGAAGTTTCGGGTAGCGAAACCATCATCAGATGGTTATTCGTACAAGTTCATCTTGGCTTTACATAGTCTCTGTTAAGTTAAAAATTTTCAAGGGTAACCTGAGTTCCATTGAATGGCAATTATGCTGTATGGTAGGTTGAGGTGGCCAGATAGTATAGAGAATTTTTATTGATTAAATTTGGAGAACAAATGGTTTGAATTTATTCATGCATATAGAGTTTTTCAATTATCAGGTCATCCCATAAGTTCTGTCCGATTTTACCTTTGTTAAAATTGAATGAAATTTAATAGTATTTGAGAATGTCTAATGGAATTTATAATTATTTTTATGCATTTGTGTACATTTAAACTAATTAAATATTATTTTACAGAATAATAGAATTAAAACTTCCTTGATTAAAACCCTTTCTAACATGAAAGTATCCAAAGAGCATTCGAGGCACATAATGCTTTATGAGTAGAAAAATGGAAACTCTGCAGCCGAAGTGACTCGAAATATACACTCAGTTTATGGGAAAGAATGCTTGAATGAAAGAACATGCAGAAGATGGTTTTCAAAATTCAGAAGTGGAGAGTTCAGCCTTGAAGATAAAAATCAAACAGGATGTCCAGTTGAGTTTGATGATAAGCTCCTTGAGGCATTACATGAAGAAAATCCTGTATTATCAGTTGAAGAATTGGCAATAAAGCTTATTTCAAACCATACAACTGTTCATCGTCATCTTCAACGACTTGGAAAGGTTCCTAAATTTGGAAAATGAGTGCCTCATGAATTGTCGGAAAGCAACTGCAATCCCGAGTTGACATCTGCTCTTTTCTCCATTCTCGCGAACTCATTTCACCCTGTTTGGATAGACTTGTGACTGGTGACGAAAAATGGATCTTCTATCGAAATGTTAAACGTCGTAAACAGTGGCTTGGTAAAAGGGAAAAAACTCAACCACAACCGAGAAGGGAACTTCATGGAAAAAAGTTCTTCTCTCTATCTGGTGGGACTGCAATGGTGTAATTCACTTTGAATTGTTAACACCTAATGCAATACTCAATGCTCAAGTCTACTGCCAGCAATTAGAGCGTTTGAACCAAGCTTTGAAGAAAAAAAGACCCGCTTTAGTGAATCGAAAAGGAGTGATGTTTCATTAGGACAATGCGCGATCCCACACTGCAAAGATCACATCACAGAAAATCGAAGAACTTGGTTGGGAAAAATTCCTCATCCACCTTATTCTTCCGACCTTGCTCCTTCAGACTACCATTTGTTTCGTAGTTTACAGAATCATTTGGGAGACATAAATTTCACAAGCCAGGAGGAGGTCGAAACTTGCATTTCAGAGTTCTTTGCTTTGAAACCAAAAGAGCTTTACTTTGATGGGATTAAAAAGCTTGTAAATACATGTAAGGAAGTCATAGATAATCAGGGAAAGTACATTGATTATTAAATTTCAATTAAATATAACTATTGATCACTTGTTTTCTTTATTCAAAATTCGGACAGAACTTATGGGATGACCTGATAGGTATGCCATTTTCAGGTCGCAGATGTTCACAAAAGAAAGTAATTAGGTTTTTAGGCAGCAGATCTGTTTCTTGGTTTGGTTGCTGTCGATTTTGAAGCCACCCCAAATGAACCTGATCAGCAGAGAAAACGTAAGGAAAAAAATGATCCTGGATAAGTTTAAAATGGAGTAAGAACTCCTAAGACTTAGTGCTCAGTCACGGGAGAGAAAAATTAAATAAAATTGATGAAAATATAAGTATGGAAATTGCTAGGAAGGCCGAAGGGTAACTTTACAACATCGTCCAACTCTGGAAACAAACTTGCGAGAATGAAGAAGTAATTTCTCTTCGAAGATGGAGACAAAAATAACGACTGGTTTAGTCACTTTGAAGCAAAATTTCAAAAGAGAATATGCATCGGAGAACCCATTCTTGCAGAGAATCAAGTATGACAAATCCTATCCGTTCCCCTACAAGACCAAATTCCGCCCTCGAACATATATATAGAAATTGGCTTAAGCAGAAGAAACAGGAACCTCTCACATTCGAGACACAACATCTTCCCAGATTGAGGCCACTAGTTGATACCACACACGCGAAATTTTAATCGGGACCAATCACAATTTATACTTCAGAGCAGAAATTAGAACCATAATGACAACTACGAGAGTGGGCTGAAATGTTTATAAGCTAACTATGAAGAGGCGATGCTAATACTGTTAGTTTTGAAGTTTCAATGGGATTGAACCCAACGCTCCGATCACCAATGGTATCACTTTTACATTACCCTCGTGCATTCCATACAGTCTTGCCAGTTCCACTTTCAATTCGAAGTACTTGGTGATTTTTTCAACCTCTTTACTCACAGCATTCGTGTCATTTGGTATGGCTACATTATTGAGTTGACAGTATTTGTCTCTTTTATTCAATATGACAATTTGGCCGACAGTGTTCGATTACACGATCCATCTGAAAATCCTAGTCCCAGAGTATCGTTACTATTCCATTCTCCTGCATAACTTTATTTGGTACATGCTCATACCAGTTCTCTGTTACTTCATATTGGTATTTACGGCATAAGAGCCAATGAAAATACACACTTTATCGTGGCGACACTTGTATTCTTTTTGTGCAAGGCTCTCACACCCACTTACCATGTGGATCACATTTTCCACGCTCTTTCCACAAAGTCTGCATTTCTGGGTGTCAGAAGTTTTATAGATGTTATACTTCACTGACTTGGTAGCAAGAGCCTGGTCTTGTGCAGCAATAATCAGTCTTTCGGTGGTACACTTCAAATCACCTCACTCAAGCCATGCCCACGATGCTGTATTATCCTTAACGTTCTGTGTATTCCTTTCAAACTGTCCATGCATTCTCATTTCAAGAAGGTCTTTTCTCTTCTCAGTTCTTTGGTTAAACTCTTCCTTGCCCATCATTTCATTTGCATTTACACCCACATCTTTCGCGACATATTGCAGCAGGTCTTCATCACTATTTATCAAATACTCGGCAAGCATTCTCCTTTCACTCCTTATACAATAGTCTATACTAATTAGTCCTCTGCCACCATTCTTTCTGTTCATATACAGCCTGTTTACGTTTGCTTTAGGTAATCCCCATGCAGTGTCATCAACTTCCCCGTCCTTGTATCTAATGTTGATATTTCCTCCTTAGTCCATTTGAGGATGGATGCTCTATATCTGACCACTGAAACTGCCCAGATATTTATTGCGTAATCAAACTTTTTGGCTTTCAAGTTGGATTTCAACACCATCTTCACCTTTTTTTTATACGCCGCGCTGACCTTGACTTCCATTTCTCTGTGCAGAACGTCATCCAGCTCCAAAACCCCTATATATCTATACCCACTACCATCAGGTTCATTCATGGTCTCTCCTGATGGTAACCGCAATCCTCTGCAGGATGCTTTCTTCCCTCTTTCCATATTAAGTACTGAGCATTTGGTAATCCCAAATTCCATACCGATGTCCCTACCACACTTCTGGACTGTTTTGGTTAAGGAATCTATGTTTTTTAGATTTCCCAAACAATTTCAGGTCATCCATAAACAGAAGAAGGTTAAATGTTGCACCTTTCTTCCTACATCGGTAACCCATCTTAACTTTTCTAAGTGTCATTGTTATGGGTAATAGTGCAATTACAAATAGTAACGGAGAAATCGAGTCTCCTTGGAAGATACCTCTTTTAATATTAACTTTTCCAAGGAATACATTACTTGAATACAATTTGATTTTCTACTCTTTCATGCTATGCATCAGAAAATTTGTGTTATTGTCAGCAACACCAAACATTTGCAGGCATTCAACGATCCAAGAATGAGGCATCATATCATATGCCTTCCTGAAGTCAATCCAAGCCATAGACATGTTTGTATATCTTTTATATTGCCGCAAAACTGTTTTATCAATGACTAGGTAATCCTTGGTAACCTGAGAACTCTTCCTACACCCTTTTTGTTCCCTTGGTAGTATTTCTTTCTGTGCCAGGAAAGTGTATGTGTTTACCGCACATATTCTAGTGAGTATCTTCCAGATTATGCTTCGGCATGCTATCGGGTGGTAGTTTCCCACAATATTCCCTTTTCTTCTATCATTCATTACAAGTGTTGTCTTCCCAGTCACCATTCACATGGGGACTGCACCTTTGTGGACACACTCATTGAATTGGTCTGTTAGTCTTTCATGCACCGCGTGACATCTCTTCAGCCAGAAGCCATGAATCCCATCAGGTCCGGGGTCTTTTCAGTGAAGCTTTTTTCCCACTTGTACTTTCACATCACCTGTGCTCATGATAATATTCTTTTGCTTTCCTCCATGTAATTCTGTCTTGATAGTTCCTATTCTTATTGCATCCCTTTTATGTACCCCATTGTTTCCCCATAATCGGCTCCAGAACTCCTTGGCTTGATTTGCATCAGAAGCAACATTTTCCCCATTGTCTCCTTCTAACTTTCGGAAGAATTGCTTCGGGTTATTTTAGAACAATCTGTACTCCTCGCACTGCTTATTTCTGATCACAAATCTTCTGATCTTCTGGTATCTCTGTTTTAACTGTTCTATTACTGCATCAAACCCATTCTTCAGTTTTTATTTATTTCTTCTCTAATTTTTCTCGGTCGGTCTTTTTCCCATTTTTCCAGTTTCCTCTTAGCCATTGCTCAATTTTTCCTAGATCTTGACTTGCCCGCATTACGTCCCTTTCAATGAATTTTTTCCACCATGTTTTTTTTTGCTCCACCATTTTTTGTTCTCATAAGTTGTAATTTCTCCTCGAGAAGTAGCGCAATAGCTCGGAGAAGATTCCTTGTTTGTGTTATGTCCTCCGTCTGGATGTATGGTATGACAGTATTTATCTTTTGTGTTACTTTGTTTATCATACTACTATCTACTCTTTTCATATTTGTGGGGCATTTTTCTTGTGGAGCATTCATCAACTCGGTGAGTCGTCTTTGAATTTCAAGCAATTCATTATCTAGTTGGTTCACTTCCCCAGCATGTACACCCACCACAGTATCAGGGTTCACTGTATAACGTACCTGTTCCTCATCCTTAACAGCTCAATGATTATTTCCTTGTTTCTCCTGTCTACTCTTCTCTCTGCTTCCAAATCCTACCTCTGTTTTCAACTCCGACCAACCTTATTATTATTATTATTATTATTATTATTATTATTATTATTATTGAGTGAGAGAGCAGTGCATGCCATCAAAGTGACACTGGGGTAAAATATACGACGCCCAATATACCCATCATGACTACCCGTCTGATAAGGGTACACCAGGCACAAGCCCCACAACCATATGTGTGCGACATGGTGATCTCATACAAAGATAAACAGCGCATGACCTTGCAGGTGGGAGCCCAGTTAGAATTTTCTTCAGGTCGAGTAGCTCATCCTGCTCAAAAGGTCTCTGAATAAGGTTTGTTTAAGGATGTTGAGCAAAACACCCATGT
>NC_068991.1:36347459-36349959 GCF_001194135.2 Octopus bimaculoides | reverse complement strand
TATCGCCTGTTACACCGTGTTACTGGGTTGTGTGCAGCATTGTGTGCTCTCTTCTACTGTTTGGAGTGTGCGAACTCTTCCCAGTACCGTATTGTGTTAGCTTTTTTCTTTGAGGTGCGGTGTTGTTTTTTGTTGTGTTATTGCTTGTATTGTGTGTTGAGTGTGTAATGCTTTGGTTTTCTAGCTTGCTGGTGGAAGTTTATTTTACCGGGTAAATGCTGTATAGAGTTAGTCTTGTATCTGTAGGTTGTTTTGTTTACGTGGTGATGGTGGTGGTGGTGGTGGTGGTGGTGGTGGTGGTGATGGTGGTGGTGGTGATGGTAGTAGTAGTAGTAGTAGTAGTAGTAGTAGTAGTAGTAGTAGTCTCCAGTAAATAGCGAGTCGAACTAACTGGAAGGCCATTTGGAATCCCCTGTCTGTATCTGAATTCAAAATAAAGAAGGGTTCCCTTACTTTCGTCTTCGGGGTCTTGTCACCTTCCCTTAACAACCTGATACTCTTGGGTGGTAGCGGCTACTGTTTGTTAGCCTTAACTGTTTTCATGTTTATCCATTTGGCAGTTTCTTCAAAGACTTTGTCACAACTCCTCTTGTGCTGTCCTTCTAGCAGTGCTCAAACGCATCCGGTCACAATGTGGTTCATGGTTCAAAGTGCTTTCCACATTGCTTGCAAGATGGACCTTCCTTTTTGTTTCATATTTTAAGTTTACTTGGGTTAAGCAAGATATCATTGACAGCACGCAGGCAGAAGGACAATTTTCCATGATTAGTGCTCTGGAACTGTTACTATGATTGTAAGCGCTCGAGTGCCTGGTCCCATTATATCCATTGTCCTTCGTGGGCAAGCCCTACTACCTTTACACGACGATCGTCCTCTCTTGACCCGCAGATCCTTTGTAATAAGAGCTCCCACTTACTTCTAACGTTTGTGTTTTATCCTTCTCTTGACACCGTAGTTACCAAATCCTTGATAGAATATTCCAACAATCTCCTGGTGTCACCAGTATATTGCTGCTTTCTTCCCGGGCCTTCCACAGTCTGTAGCACTTTATGATCTTGTTAGCTTGTTTGACTTTCTCATACTCAGACTGAAGTAATGTGAGATTGTTCATGCCTTCGTGTCTTTGAATTCATCTATCACTGATGAAAATATTCGGCAGAACTTCGAAAATGGACATGGCATGTGTGTATGTTCCTAAATTGAATATACCATAATTATAAGACGGCTTTTATCAACTGCTCTCAGTCAATTGTCTAGTAGGTCTCCGATGATGCCAATATCCTTAAGGGTACAGTCGTAATTGTTCCTGTTGGATTCCTTTTTATTTTCATTCTTAGAATCATAAATCACTGAATACTGAAATGTCATTTATCAAACTTCCACCGAGATTTTGATGGATTGAACTTTATATGTGACTATGTAAGTATCTTTTCCAGCGAGCTCAGTGTTCTCAGCATCCATTGGGTTCATGGTGTCATGACCGTTATGTCATCACTGATGGTCGGCCTTGCAGACTGAGTATCCAGTATTTTCATTAGTTTCGGGTCCTCTCCACTGGTTTCATTCCATCTCTAGCAGTGAGTTTATGGTCGCCACAAATAGGATCACAGAAATGTTGCATCCTGCTATAATACCATTTTTCAGTCACTGCGAATTAATGGTGAAATTTACCACGGGGAACCTCATATTCAATGAATCCATATGAATATTCTACCAAGGATTTGCCAACTACGGTGTCAAGAGAAGGATGAAACACAAACGTTAGAAGTAAGTGGGAGCTCTTATTACAAAGGATCCACGAGTCAAGAGAGGACGATTGTCGTGTAAAGGTAGTAGTGCTTGCTCACGAAGGACAATGGATACAGTGGGACCAGGCACTCGGCGCCTATTACCATAGTAACAGTTCTAGAGCACTAACCATGGAAAGAGTAAGAGACCGAATACCGGTGTTGGCATTTGGTAATACTAAAGTGGACTATCAATTAGCTGGTGGGCATGTTTGGATATACTTTGATAAGAGCTAACCATTATCACTGAAAGTGAGTTGTTACCCATCTTTGCACTCTTTAACACGTGGTCCATTGGTAATATATGTTCGAAGAATCCCCAGTAACATCTGACACCTTCGTTTTGGAAATTTATATACAACTGTCTCCATAATGAACTATTTTTAAAAAGTCATCAGAGGAGACACACCTGCACCTATCGTGCATGACAATTGATTGTACAGTATCTCACCTGTATGGCACCGATGCATGATGGGTTGAAACGATCGTAGAGGTTCTGAATAGAGAGTCTCATGAATTCCATTTTCTGTTTTTCTAAATAAACTCTACGGACACCAAAGCATTCCTGAAGTAAATCCAGTAGCATATACCTTCATACTGTCGTCGACCTCAGATAGCCAAATACTGTGAACGGGCTTTAAACATCATACTTCAGGGTGTATACCCGAATATAAAATTGTTACTATATATATACATATATATATATATATATA
>NC_068991.1:36344866-36346629 GCF_001194135.2 Octopus bimaculoides | reverse complement strand
CAGAAATTCTAACGATACTTAATATATTTTTGTCTGAACTATCAAGCACATTTAATGTAATGTTCTTATCTTTGACCAGTAGCAGAGTTCAATGGAATATCGAAACTTTAAATAGAGTTTTGCTTGCCAAATTACATGAGTGAAGATCATAAATTCAATTCTTACCGACAGCAGTTTTTAACAAGCTTAGTTGGACTAGATTCACATAATTTTGGTAATTTTAGTTTCTCAGAAAGTAAGAATTTTTTATGTCAGTCTATGACAGTTTCTCTAAGTTGAGGAATTTTTTCACTAAAAAGGTAGTAAAGCGAGTTTCTTTTCTTTGTGTGATGTCTCTAACACTTCAGATATTTTGAAAATTTCAATTTGAGCATGACAAAACTTCCTAAATGATGAGATAATAATCGAGAAAGAAAAGAATTGGAAACTTGAATAACTGGAGAGAGTAAACATTCTAGATATATAAAAATCAAAAAGTAAAAATAGAACAATTGAGAGAAATACTAGGAAACTTCGTAGAACTGTTTCTGCACATATCGAATAATCAACATTCTGTTTTGAATGTTCTAATTTACAGATTATCGAATAAAAGTCGCAAATGTGTGCATAAAATACTGACGAAGTATTAAAATACGCATTGGTGAAATTACAGAATATATAGAAAATGTTTTAGGGAATAGAACCATATTTAAGGTTTTACTTGAAATATTTTATATGAATTATATATTTACACTTACCATAAAATAAAAATCTGATAATTTGATAAAATCTGACAGAAATATATTATTTTTCTAAAATTATGCATCTCATTAGAATTGAGGATATCTATCTATCTATCTATCTATCTATCTATCTATCTATCTATCTATCTATCTAATAATATAGATGTTATATATATATATATATATATATATATATATATATATATATATATATATATATATATATATATATATATATATGCATATATGGATACAGGACATCACCAACAGTAAACAACATTAAATACGAACACAAATGAGTTAAATAAGCAAATAACGAGAGAGAAAAAGGACAAGAAATACAAAGAATGGCCCTTCATCAGTTGTTGGCTGTCTATCTACTCCTCATTTCGAGCAATCAAAGACAATATGAGTCTTCGAAGACAGTTGCTCCCATAAATACCGAAATAAAATTTTGTATTTATGTAGGGTCAAACTTTGGAAAAATAACAGGACAGTGAAGACATACAGAGAAACCGAACGAAAATAAACATGGAACGTCGTTAGACCTAAACGAGGGTAAAACAGTGAACACTGAGAGAAATATTTTCTTTGAAAAGAGAAAAGATACAAAAGAGAGATATAGGAGATGTCCAGTTCTAAGAACGTCCGTGCAGGAAAGAAAGATAGTGATGTGAGGAAATGAAAGATGGACGATGGTCATGTGTGAGCAAAGTGAGAGAGAAAAGGAGAACGAGAGAAGAGAGTCAGATAGAAAACGATGAAAGGGAGAAAAGGGGATTACAGAAGATAGGGCAGAAGACAGTATAGAGTAGAGTTGCATCAAAAAGGTTAAGATAAACTTACTTGGCGTTCAATTAAATAATATAAATCTGATATATATATATATATATATATATATATATTTCTGTTTTTCTCTTTCTCGTTGCTAAAACGTGACCATCGTCCATCTTTCTTTTCCTCACGTGACCATGTTTCTTTCCTGCACATACATTCTCAGGAATGCACGTCTCCTATATCTCTCGCTTTTATCTTTTCTCT
>NC_068991.1:36334938-36341299 GCF_001194135.2 Octopus bimaculoides | reverse complement strand
ACTGCCTCCATCCATCCATACATCCATCCATCCATACATACATACATACATACATATATACGGTCTACACTGTCCAACAAATTAGTACTGCCTCCATCCATCCATACATCCATCCATCCATACATACATACATACATACATATATACGGTCTACACTGTCCAACAAATTAGTACTGCCTCCATCCATCCATACATCCATCCATACATACATACATACATATATATATACGGTCTACACTGTCCAACAAATTAGTACTTAAATACTGTGATTCATTCTTTAAGATGGAAATGTAAGAAGCTGATTGAGATAATGTGTGTGTGATTTTGTGTGTGTGTGTGTATGTGGGTGTGTGTGCGTGAGTATATTTATACGCGTGTGAATAAACGAATATCTCTTATATAAGGTCTTTTGGGTAATCGGAGCAGAACAGTCATGAAGAACTAGTCTAATTGAGATAAGTTTTCTCTATCTTTTTATTTTATTTTATTTATTGTTTCCAAACATGATGATGCTGTATTGACTTTACAGTTGCAAACTCTACGTTATTAAATCATGTACAAAGAAAAAAACTGGAATACAAATCATTCGAAGAACTGACCAACCGGCGGTTATATAGACTGTTCTTTATTTGGAATGGCATACGTCTTTCCATTAATGGCTTCCAATACTATTTTCAGAAAAACAATTAATAATTTCCTCCTATCCGAATTAGTGAGGGTAATAAAATGTAGTTGCTCCTAGATATTGGGGAAAATATTCTCTGAATCAAATTCTTAAAGTTGCATTTAAAGAATAAATTTCAAATTCTAAGTACCAATTCGTTGGGCAAAGGCACCCCCTAATAATTTCGTTTCAGAAACGATTTGACCTCATCATCCACTGAAATCAATTTCACTTTCTTTTGTGATTTTCTTTTCTTTTTTCCTTTTTTTTTTTTTTTTTTTTTTTTTTTTTTTTTTTGTTTAACATCTCTTCTCCTTTAAATCTGAATACTATAATGATTTCTCTCCCACATTCTTTCACCAAAACCCGAGAAAAAAATTCTGTGATTGCTTGTCTCAACGTCATTATTCTATTCAACTTGAGATAATAGAAATTTGAAAATAATATCAAATGCAAATTTTGGCACAAGAACAGAAATATCGGGGGATGAGATAAGTTGATTACATTGACCCCAGTGCTCAAATTGTATTTATTTTATCGACCCCGGAAGGATGAAAGGCAAAGTGAAAGCGGAGAGAATTTGAACTCAGAACGTAAAGACGGACGACATGCCGCTAAGCAGTTATTCCAGCGTGCTTACGATTCTGCCAGCTCGCTGTCTTAATTTGAAAGTAATATTGAATGAAAGCAATAAGTTGCAAAAGTTTTCTGATTTTCTACAGCAAATATGATATCGGTCTTTTAATTATTCAGAACTTATGGATAAACCCCATATTCACTCAAAATTTGCTAAACATAAAGCAATTTGTTAGAAACCAGTCGTACTTTGACATTTTTGTAACCGTCAGTGCCAAATAATGCTTGCAAGCCAGTTTACGCAAAGATTCGAAGTGAAAATTTACGTAATGTTTGCGGTTTTAAACATTAGAATGGCACTTCATCAGATTTGCATAAAAGGTGCACTCTTACATTGTGTCTTCTTTTATTTTCTTATTCTTTTTTCTTTTTGTTTTTGCTTATATCGGGAGGAAACAAAACGTGAATAAGTGTAATTAGGGGGAGGAATAATTGATATAGAGATCATGTGAGAAGGAAGGAAGGAAGGAAAGAAGGAAGGAAGGAAGGAAGGAAGGAAGGAGGAAGAGGAGGAAGGAGAAGAAGAAGAAGAAGAAGAAGAAGAAGAAGAAGAAGAAGAAGAAGAAGAAGAAGAAGAAGAAGAAGAAGAAGAAGAAGAGACTAAGGACGTTAATAAATGAAGAAAAGACAATATACAGAGTGTTTAAAAAAAATTGATATTTGTGATGTAAATATCACAGAAACTACATGGTCAAAGCAAATGAAATGAAACAGGCTTAATTTTGAGCAACATAAAATTTATTCCTTCACATTCGAATGAGAAATTTAAATGTATGTGGATTCCATGAACGTTTTCACAAATGTTCAATATGCGCAACGCCTGAGACGCGGCACACGTGTCCAGCTCCTCCCAAACCTGCTGCAGCATTTCTTGCGTAACAGTTCCCAGTGCGGTAGTGATTCTCTGCTCGAGTTTCTCTAGGTTTGCAGGAAACAAGACGTTCCTTGAACTCGGCTTCTTCAAGTTTATCTTGCATATCAACACAGAATTGTTTGCGCTTTCGATTGTTATCTATCGTCATGGCCTGAACGACCTGCAGTTTTTAGGGTTTCATTAACAAGTGTTTCCTCAGGACGCGCCAAACATTCGTTGGGGGAATCTGGGTTTCCAGACTTGTTCTTATGAACTTCTTGGGGCTTCGCAAGAATTTTTGGCGAACCCGCTCGACCGTCTCTTCCAATGTTAGTGGTCACCAAAATCCTTTTGCCCTGCACAGACAGTCTTCTACTTTGAATTTTTTGTGCCATATCCAAATCTGCATTGCCGTTGGTGACATTTTTAGAGAACTCTCTCACAAATGCTCGCTGCACAGTCTTGTTCGATTGTGTTCGAGCATACTCCAACACACAAACACCTTTTCTCTTCTAGTGAATGTCATTTTTATATCTGAAAAGATAAGCATATCAAATATTAAACATAAAATTTTGTCCTATTTCTACACATGCTGTTAACATTTGAAGTCATTTGAACAAGTACTGGCAAAGTTATTTGATTGTGAAATATCAAATTTTTTGAAACACCCTGTATATTGTATTTTCCTCATTATAATCCTTAGCCTCCTCCACCTCTTTCTTCTTCTTCTTCTTCTTCTTCTTCTTCTTCTTCTTCTTCTTCTTCTTCTTCTTCTTCTTCTTCTACTACTACTACTACTACTACTACTACTACTACTACTACTACTACTACTGCTACTACTACTTCTCTTCCTTCTCCTTCTACTCTTCCTTTTCCTTTTTTCTCCTTCTTCTTCCCCTTCCCCTTCTTTTTCTTCTTTTTTCGATTTCTCCTCCTTCTCCCCTCCTTCTTTTTCTCCCCCTTCTCCTCCTCCTCATTTTCCTCCTACTTCCACTATCTTCTTTTTCTCCTTCTTCCCCTATCTTCTTCTTCTCCTTCATCATCATCATCATCATCATCATCATCCTCATCCTTCCCACATGATCTCTATACTAATTATTCATCCCCTAACCACACTTTAATTTTCTTTTAATTTCCTCCCGATGTAAGCCAAAAAAAAAAAATGTATAGAAGAAGCGCAGTGTAAGAGTGCACTTTTGAAGCAATTGTGATGAAGTACCACTCTAATGTCTAAAACCGCAAACATTGCGTAAATTTTCAATTCGGAGTTTTGCGTAAACTGGCATTGCAAGTAGAGTTGGTACGGAGATAATTGTAACGAGACGTTAAAGATGTGTTAAAGAATTTCTTTATCTTATTATTTGGATAATAAATTACTCTTCGCCATATCCACACTACAGTTTTACCGTTGTGATACCAGTATTTTCTACACTTCAAAATTTTCGGTATTAGTCTGGAATCCGACAGTGTTGATAGCCCAGAAATCGGGTTGAGTGTTGTAGACACTTACCCAAGGTGCCATGCAGTGGGACTGAACCAAGAATCATGTGACTGGAAAGCAAACTTCTTATTGCCAGTACGAGCCACCACAAGGGGACTTTCACTTTGGTTTTTATTTTAGAATAAGTACAAGACATACTAAACCAATTAAATATATATTGCATACATAATATAATGCGCGTATATAAACATAGTACGAGAATATGTATATATATGCATGTGTATGTGGGTATATGTATGCACAAGCATACATACCTACAATACGCACACACACATTTATACATATATATACTTATAGATATATATGTATATATATATATATATAACATATACATACATATATATATATATATATATATACACACATAAATGTATAATATATATACATATATACACACACGCACATATATGTATGTATATATATATCATCGTACAACTTTGCTGTGTCTTTTTGACAGTTAATGTTTATTAAAAAACCGTAAAAGTGAAATTTAAAAGTAAACAATAAAGTTTATGACTTAGATGAAAGAAAATGGTGCTGTAGTATTTCATTAAGTTCCACTCTAATTTAAAGGTAGAGTGGACATCTCTTGTATTCGTTGTGATTAGTAGATTGAAGAATTATTTGGTTGATGTAATTTCAACTTTTACAACGAGTATACTGTGAAAAGATGTCTATCAAAGAAAGGAGAACTTCTAAGAAAAAGAGAACAAAAAAAGGTGATGATGCTGATGATGAACAAGAACGACAACAGCAAGAAAGAAAAAGAACTGGAAGGAATCGGAGGAAAAAGTACAAAAATAAGTAGGAAAGAAGAAGAAGAAGAAGAAGAAGAAGAAGAAGAAGAAGAAGAAGAAGAAGAAGAAGAAGATGATGATGATGATGATGATGATGATGAAGAGGAAGAAGAAGAAGAAGAAGAAGAAGAAGAAGAAGAAGAAGAAAAAGAAGAAGAAGAAGAAGAAGAAGAAGAAGAAGAAGAAGAAGAAAAAGAAGCAGAAGAAGAAGAAGAAGAAGAAGAAGAAGAAGAAGAAGAAGAAGAAGAAGAAAAAGAAGAAGAAGAAGAAGGAGAAGAAAAAGAACGACAGCAACAGCGACAATAAAGAAGAAAGAGAACAAGAAGAAATCAGATGAAAAAATTATAAAAATAAGTAGGAAGGAAAAAGAGAAGGAAGCGGGAGAAGAAGATGATGTTGGTGATGATGATGATAATGATGATGATTATAATGAGGACGTAAGAGTTGGAGATATGAATAGCTAATCTCAACATTATATGCATTTAGCAGCTTAGGCATTTGTATGTTAATAGTAAGAGTTACCTTACAATGAACAAACTCCTGGTTATATTCGTGGTACGTTCAAACTATAGTGGTGATTAAATTAGACTGTTTCTTTTCCTACGCATGCATATATGTACACACGCACCTATACACACACACACACACACACACACACACACACACACACACATTGTACAGGTACATCAGAAATTTCTCGACATCCTTGGTCCCTGACTTGTGCCGGATTATCCATTTTGCAAGATTAGCAGAAGGCACGAAATAATAATTCATGGTCAGTTCCTGGAAGACTGCCACCACGTCATTAATAACATTTTCACTGCTAAACCTTCATCACACACTTCTATATATTTACTAGAAAAATATTTTAAAGTTGGAATCATTTTTCAAACATAATAATATAAAGGTGCAAACATTTAAGACAACATAAAATGCCACATGGTAACCTTCCAGCCACTTGGCTCCCAGCGGTCCCCTTCATCTACTAACTACTTCTTCACTGAGCGAGAGAGAGAGTATCCTGAAGTGGTTGGCATGTGATATTTACCTTGCGACATTTGCATCGTTATATTATTATAGTTAGGTGTACCGAGAGCGTTTCTGCTTTCATTATGGGTTACTAGTATAGAAGATAAATGTATGTCGTAAAGGCTTGGCAGCAAAAATGTTATTGATAATGGTCATGGGAAATCTAAAGAGATCTAAGTGAAATGTTTATCCATATTAAGGAAAGTACTACATTATCAGCTGCCGAGCAATTGACAATGTATCTGTGTGTGTGGGGGGATGTGAATGTATGTATATTTATGTATGTATAGGTGTATATATGCATTTGTATATATATTAATTTTTAGTATACACATTCGCATTTCACTAAATCAGCCATAAATTCATATGGTAAATATATATACTGATAGAGGATTTTAGCTAAATCATCCAAGCAACGGAGTCAGACATTGCTGACGACTCTGCGATTAACAGACGAAACTAGTTTAGTCCAGTACTTTTCCAGTTTTGGTCATGGGTGGTTATCTCCCCTGTCAGTGCTTATGCAGCTTTAAAGGTTTAAACTCTTGTTTCTAGCATATAGGTGCTATTCAACACCCTCGGTCACAATTAGTGACGATTAAATTTTTCCTTCATGGTTCTATATTACGCGTAACTGCTTATATTAACTTTTAGCATAAACATTAGCATTTCGCTATTTGTGTGTGTGTATATATATATATATATATAATTAAGGGATCAGCAAATCCCTTAATTATATTTATAAATATATATGAGCTTTTAAATAAGTTCTCCACCAATAATGGTGCTTTCATACCGATGGGCTTGGTAAAAATTGTTAATTGTTAATTGATTTATTAATTAATAAATTGATAATCCTTTACACTTTTAATCTGTAATAT
>NC_068991.1:36327539-36328105 GCF_001194135.2 Octopus bimaculoides | reverse complement strand
TGTGTGTGTGTGTGTGTGTATCTTTGTCTGTCTGTGTTTGCTCCCCCCCCCCCCAAAAAAAAAATCTCTTGACATATGATGTTGGTATGTTTACGTCCCCGTAACTTAGCTGTTCGGCAGAAAGAGACCGATAGAATAAGTACTAGGCTAACAAAGAATATGTTCTGGAGTCGATTTACTCGATTAAAAGGTGGTACTCCAGCATGGCAGCAGTCAAATGACTGAAACAGGCAAAAGAATAAAAGAATAAAGTTCCTGGTTTTAAGGGTAACGCGAAAAGATGGATAGAGGCCCAACCTTCCGAGTTCTTTTACAAGGCTTCAAAAAACTACAATAAGTGTGTTGAATAAAATCATAATTAACTGATCTTCCTGTATATTATTTTACCAAAAGCCAGGAACGTTTCAGTACCAACCCTGTCGTATGTATGTATGTATGTATGTATGTGTTTCATTCTGCTTCATGCGCCTTCAATGTTCCTAGGCTTCATACAGATTATTCATATTACCGAGTAATTTCTGCCCGAACGAGTTGGGTATTCTTTTATTCTTTTATTCGTCGCAGTC
>NC_068991.1:36323029-36327529 GCF_001194135.2 Octopus bimaculoides | reverse complement strand
GAGTTGGGTATTCTTTTATTCTTTTATTCGTCGCAGTCATTTGACTGCGGCCATGCTGGAGCACCGCCTTTAGTCGAACACATCGACCCCAGGATTTATTCTATGTAAGCCTAGTACTTATTCTATCGGTCACTTTTGCCAAACCGCTACAGGGACGTAAACACACCAGCATCGGTTGTCAAGTGATGATGGCGGGACAAACACAGACACAGACACACACACACACATACATATATATACGCCGGGTTTCTTTCAGTTTCCGTCTCCCAAATCCACTCACGTGATTTTGATCGGCCCGAGGCTATAGTAGAGAATATTTGCCCAAGGTTCCACGCAGTGGACTGAACTCGGAAGCATGTGGTTGGTAAGCAAGCTACTTACCACACAGCCACTCCTGCGCCTTGCCACAAAGCCACTCCTGCATGAACCCTACGAAACTTTAAATCGTATACAGCCGAATCAAACTGTTTTAAGCAATAATACTAAATGTATTGAGTGCTTTTTTCTTTAGTATGTCTACACACTCGTAAATGTGTGAGTGTGTGTGTGTGTGTGTGTGTGTGTGTGTGTGTGTGTGTGTGTGTGTGTGTGTGTGTGTGTGTGTGTGTGTGTGTGTGTGTGTGTGTGCGTATGTGCGTGCGTACATGCGTGTGTGTTTTGTGTGTTCAGCAAACTTTTACGGTATAAAACATTCATCCGGGGTATAATTAAATATTTTTTTTTTAAGGTGACAGAGACTTCAAAGAAATGTTTTAAATAAATTTACATGCGTTCAATTAGTAGAGCGGACCAGAAGTTCACTTATCAAAAATGTTGTAACATCCCCTGATATTACCTTCACCGCTAACAGGAAAATTAACTAATACATTGTATTGTTTTTTTATGTGCGTATAGAAATATATTTACACGTTATCCAAGCAAAAATGCCAGCGAACGCACCGATATACAGCAAATGAATGAATTCAGTGAATGTTTCCCATATCATTTGGAACGGTATGCTGATTTAAGATTGGTAAAACTAGACGACACTAATTTGGTTCTCCAGTCCAGTCTGCTGAGAGAGAGCCATAGCGCAAATTTATACAGTAAAAGTAAACTACGAGCATAATCCAATTATCATCAAACTTAAAATCAAACTCAAGATAAAAACGACACAACAGAAACATAAACTAAACCTTAACCTACACCAAAAGTAAGACGACAGACAGAAATACAAAGTTGATCTTAGAAATACTCGTGACAAATTATACCAAGAGATATTATACAGAATCTTATCAATGAAAACAGCATCATAGAAACATCACAAAATGATGAAGCATTTTTTTAAAAATTCATCCTTTCAGCAACAACAAAAATGCTTCCCAAACTAGAAAGACATAACAATAACAAAAGGATAACAAATGGACGAACGTTGGAACTGGAAGAACAAAACTCATAAAAAATACGACAAACTAAACAGAGATATCAACCCAGAATGCTGAAAGATGAACAATGAGAAGAAATATAAGATTTTGAAGAACAGCACACGTGTGATAAATTAAAACAAATAACCAACAGTAAAAATATAAAAAGATGAAGTCGATGCTTCAATGATAATACTGCAAATATCTTGTTTGTTGAGAAACAAAAAGTAGTCAGATGGGGGAAAATATATCTCAGAACTTTATAATGATGACAGACCATCAATGCCTGAATTTGAAGTCACAACCAGAAATACCATTCTAAAAGAAGTAGAAAAGAAAATCAATGATGAATGGTAAATCAACTGGACAGGTGAAATATCAGCTGAGAATCTAAAAGCCCTAGATAGCCACAACATAGACATATTAACAAAGCTGTGCAATGTCATATATAATATTGTACATGTACCTAGCTTTGGTCCCCTTTCAAAAGACAAAAGCCAAAGCCCCAACATTGCACAGAACATAGAAGAATAAGCTTAAAGGAAAATTAACAAGGCTCATCTTTAAGGTTCTACAACGAATTACTAAAAGAATACAGAGAGGAATACATTACAAAGTGGGTTTAGACTTGATATGGGAGCAAGAGAGGAAATACTCAACCTTAGAACCATCTGTGAAAGATGTATATCATATCTACAAATGCATTATAGTCTGCACCAAAGTTTTCGATAGGGTGAAGAAAATGAAAGAAGACTTATCTGAAATTGGAATCAATAGAAAAGACTTACACATTTACCTAAAATGTATTGGGAACAAGCAGCAGAAGTAAGAACACAGATTTCAAAAGAAAGAGAAGGCTGAGACAAGGATGTGTTTCATCTTCCAATTTCTTTGAACTATACACCGAAGAAAATAATTCGTAAAGGTGAACTGAAAAAACGTTGGGAATTGCAATTGGTGAACTTAATCTTAACAACAACCAATTATAGTTGATACTGCATTATTACCATTGAGTACAAATTAGTTATAACATCAAAACCAACGTAATAATTGATTAATACAGTCATGTACTTCATATAGAATAAATATAAACACTAAAAAAGACGAAAACTGTGGTAAAATACTACAATCAAACACCTCCTAACATCAACAGAACAAATTTGAAACGTGGCATGTCTTGGCTTTATGAAATCTAAAAATGGTAAATGTGAAACTGAAATTTGATGGAAAATAAAAATTTCCAGGAAAATATTTGAAACATGTCAAAAGCTTTAAAAGTTTAAGAATATACATACAGCAACAAGAAAAAGTGCTGTGTAAATGTTATGTATAGTCCACACTATTATATAGTGCAGAAACATAGACATTGATGAAAATTCTATGAGACAAAATAGCTTTTGAAATGTGGAGATGTAGAAGATTAAGAATATCTTGACAAAACATAAAACGAATGGAGTACTACAATCGGCAAATACAAAAAGTTCATTGATCTCAACTATTAAAAAAAAAGATGCTTTGGTAATAGAGTAAGAGACAAGGCATACAAAGACTATTACTAGAAGGAACGCTCAATGGCAAACGCTGGAGAAGAAGGCCTAGAAGACTCTTAGTTCACAAAGTGAATTCCATAACCATCCGTTTGGTATAGATCCACCGCTAAAACTTCAACTTTATGCAGTATATCTTTGGTAACGAGGAATTACTCACACTCCTTCTCTTTCTCCCTCCCTCTCTCTCCCTCTCTCTCCCCCTTTCTCTGTCTATCTATCTCTTTCACTCCACACACACACATATATGTATACACACATATATAATATAATACATATATACACATATATCTAATATAAATGCATATAAAAATATTATATATATAGTATATACACACATATACACACATATACACACATACATACACACTCATGCATACATACACACACACACCCATACACACACATAATACATGCATACATACATATATACACGCACACAGACCATTTATTAAACAATGAATTTACTGTGCTAACACTGTCTGCAGCGAACTCCTTAAAGCTTCAAGTCTGATCTGTTGAAAACTACGTGAGTGTAAAACGAACGTAATGAAAGTTCAATATCGAAACACAGTGCTGAGCTTTCGATAATTGCTTACATTGACTCAACACAACAGGTATCTTTAACAAGTGTAGCGATTAGCTTCAATCAGAAATTGGATTTTTTGGATTCCATAGAACGGACGCTCGTAAAATTAATAAATATTTCGTTAGCTTGCACGAATGAGATCAGATATTTCCATATTTAATCAGGATTGTATGCTTTTGTCATGAGGGAAGGTATCAGCCTTTACAGAATCTTCAGGATCGGTGAGAGAAAAATACGAACTGATCATCAAACTGGAGATCTGGCTCTTATGATGGTAAAAGAGTGGACCGGATGATAGTGTTAAACCGGGTGACGATTAATTCTGCTACACAAGTAGACTACAACAGGAACTGAACCCGAAATGGAAGGCACTAGAACAAATAATTCGCAGCATACCGTCCACCTAAACTGGAATTTATTTATTGACACCAGAAGGATGAAAGGCAAAGCTGACATGGTGTCATTTGAACTCGTCATCCAAGAAATTGGAATACCACAAGATATTTAATCTAATGCTCAAACGATACTTCCACTTTACTGTCCAAAGCGGGAAGAATTTCTTAACTGCTTGGGATCTTGAAAGTTAAGTAAAATTATAATGCCCGACAAAACTTTAATGCAAATGATACCGTAGGATACGAAATATATTCAGTCTACCGCCAAAGAAAATTCTTCTTTTCTACGCTTTTGAATTACAAACATTGGAATTAACTATTCAATAACCATAGTTTTATTGAAATGCAAGTCATAATTACAACTTTTACTTCCTCTAAGCGATCGAGTTCGGTCGTCTTCTCCGGGCCATCAGAGAACGTGCCGACGACAGCGTGGAACGCCGCTGCGCGTAAGCGGACTCGTCGGCCACATCCGAAGACCTCACCTGACCGTTCGATCGGTAGTAACGACGGGCGGTGTGTACAAAAGGCAGTGACGTGATCGACGCGGGCTGATGACCCTCGCT
>NC_068991.1:36312444-36322808 GCF_001194135.2 Octopus bimaculoides | reverse complement strand
CTCGGGACGTGGTTCAGAGGTTTCCCGATCTTCTCGGGCCGGGGGAGATGCGCCCGCTGTTACCTCCAGTATAGCACGTGTGCGGCCCCGGACATCTAAGGGCATCACAGACCTGTTATCG
Source organism: Octopus bimaculoides (assembly GCF_001194135.2). Lineage (NCBI taxonomy): Eukaryota > Metazoa > Mollusca > Cephalopoda > Octopoda > Octopodidae > Octopus > Octopus bimaculoides. The sequence continues at coordinate 36,322,687 of NC_068991.1, read as the reverse complement.
CTCCGCCTCGTGCGGCTTTCTGCCGCCCGTCCCACTAAGAAGCGCTGCGTTCGCCAACCGACTGGCTCGGACGCGACGGCGTGCCGCCGCCGGGCTCGCGCGGGGCGTATCGATCAGGTCACCGCCGCCGCTCCACAACCACGCCGTGACCGTCCCGCGAGGGGGCAGCAGCCGGACGCAGCCGGACGCGGCCGCAACTTCGGACGCGAAGGAGAGCCATTGGATTAAATACATTAAATGTAATAAAATCACACCATATATCAATTAAAAATATGATAGTTTCTGTCAACTGAAAGAGATAAATGAAAATGTCTAATCTAGAAATAAAATGAAATACTTCTAGTGAGATAAATTATTTTCAGCAGATCTTCAGCGCAAACTTCTACGGACATTTATTCTGAGATACTAACAATATCGTTTCACCATGTGCAAATAACATATAGTGCTGTTTGAAACAACGAGTAAGTTTCTACATAGATGCTCCATCTACAAAAAGCATAAACTAAATAACAACGATAATTTTTAAATGATGGCACTTCTGTCTTAAACATGGCAACACAGGGCAATGTAGCATATGATATACATAAACTGGACTAGATAACCTTTATAACCTTCCACTAGACTACAGTTGTACTGGAATAAACAATGGGAAACAACGAGGAATTACTCACACTCCCTCTCTTTCTCCCTCCCTCTCTCTCCCTCTCTCTCCCCCTTTCTCTGTCTATCTATCTCTTTCACTCCACACACACACATATATGTATACACACATATATAATATAATACATATATACACATATATCTAATATAAATGCATATAAAAATATAATATATATAGTATATACACACATATACACACATACATACACACTCATGCATACATACACACACAGCCATACACACACATAATACATGCATACATACATACATACATACATACATATATACACGCACACAGACCATTTATTAAACAATGAATTTACTGTGCTAACACTGTCTGCAGCGAACTCCTTAAAGCTTCAAGTCTGATCTGTTGAAAACTACGTGAGTGTAAATCTTATTCTCTATCATCTTCGTAAGTAATCAAAACTGCGATTCTTGGTATCCTTTATGAAAATTGACTCGTCCTTATGAAAATTGACATAGGAATTAAATGGCAGAAATTATACAAGAGAAACAACTACTAATACATATTTAGATTGCGAAATATCATGGAATTAAGGTAGTACGTAGGTATATCTTCAAAGAACAGTATGACATGTTCCCATTTTGTCTCAGAATTATAAATCCTTCCCGTCACTCATATGACTAATATCTCTTTAAACGTCACGTGTTTAATAATCTGATGACGAATTTATAAATTTCTCTGATCGCGAAAGGTGAAAAACAATTGACTTTCTCTATCAGTCTTATGCAAGGAATATTTATCCTTTATTGTATCAACACTCTGTTCCTCCGATATTGTTTGGGTTGTAAAAGGTGATGTTATTCCACTTTTAGGAGATTCATCTGGTTCTAGATGAAAGAACACAGAATTGCACACAGAATTGCACACACAGAATTGTACGCAGAATTGCTGCTGATAACAGTTCAAACAGAGTATTGGTACACAATAAAGATGACAACTTCCGAAAAGAGAAGGGCAGAAACAGATCGAAAATGCTTAATTACGGAAATCGGAATTTAAATGCTTAAACTGTGAGTCGCGAATGAACTCAATTTAATAGGTGGGGAACAGCGTCAGCATAGAATGAATCTTCCTTAATGATGCTAGAATGTATTTAACAATACGTCTAAATGAGTGTTTTTATAGTATTTCGAACCTCTCAGATGGAAAACACTTCTTCACAAAGCTGCATGTTTACAAAATATCAATGAAAAAAGTAATTCAACAACGCGGGTTGATGAACCGTAAGACGTGTGGCCAGAACTTCCTGGAAAATAACCATAGCGAGGGACATCCCACAGTTGAATTAGAACAGTCACAAACAGTGAAAGAAGACATGCACCCAACACCAGAGCTGAAGACACCTCCGAAAGGGGATGGCCCCCGCCACGTCAAAACGGTAGAGGAGTAGGGGCCGAAACCGGACGTGGTTCCTCCTGATAATGTCTTGAGCTAACTGGATCCTATAAAGGAGCTGTTGTGGTAGCAGACCACGAAACATAGTTGAAATTCCTCCTATAATCCTCTTGTTTACTAGAGTTTTATTACGCCTTTATATGGTATTTTATTGATTCGACCATTTCTTGTGGAACATAGAACGTAGAGTTTACTATTTGAACATTTGTCATTGCTATTATGATTGCCATTAATATTACGAATATCGATGTGTATTGCTAACACTTATCAACCATGCATGAACGAGATAGCACTACCGTGCTATCACGTTTATGATTAATATCCATAAATAGTGTGATTTCTTACTTATGTACAGAAATGTGTAAAAAGAGAAAAAGGAATTGTCAATTGAATGTCATCACACTTTCTGTGTTCCAGCTTAAAGACACGGCAGATAAGAGATAAAGTTTTTGCCGGTAGATTTGAAATCAGTACATGAAGATCTGAGCTAAATGCTGACTTGAAAGTAATCCTGCTTACTACTCTTTCTGTTATTACAAGTATTATAACGTGTGTTCTAATACTGGTTACAAATTTTGGCACGAGGCCAACATTTTTGAGAGAAAGGACTTGTTAATTACATCGACCCTAGTGCTCAACTGGTACTCATTTTATTGACCCATGAAAGGATGAAAGACAAAGTCGGCTTCAGTGGAATTTAAACTCAGAACGTAAAAACGGATATAATGCTGCTAAGCATTTGGTCCGATGTGCGAACGATTCTGCTAGCTCACCGCCTTAGCGTATTCTAATATCGATTTCTTATATAAACACAACGCAACACATTTGTAGGAGAACAGTAGAGCCGATGGAATCAATCCGATTATATTATTCTCATTTTATTAATCTTGGAGTGGTAAAATTATTCTGCACTAATGTTTCTTTCTTGCAACTCCGCATAAAACGTTGAGCAACGGGGGTAACAGAATGCGTAACATCATTAACATATATTAGCATATTAGCCTGCAATGAATATTTTAGAAAACTGAATATTAAGAGATGTGCAACAAGTGGCAACAACAGACTCTTATGCCTTTTTAAAATGTGTTAATGAGTCAAACGAAGTAAACTTGCATCAAACTAAGTTTGAATTTAATTGAAACCGTACCATTCGATGAATTTAACTTTTTACTTACCATACTCATAATATATACGAATTATTAATTATAAAGGTATACTGACAGTTCATAATTTCTTGTTATTTCCACGTCTTAAAGACCACCAAAGATTGAAAATATATATTAAGCACTGCAATGCCACTGTAATTTATTGCGACTGTGTATTAAACTGGTTTAAATCTTTAATCTCACTAATCTCTTGGTTTTATTATCGTTTTTATTATTGTATACCACATTTTCAAATGAAAATAGAAATCATTTTATCAAAACTAAGTCCTCGCGTAGTCTCTAGGTTTGATATTCAGTCAGCAAACCTCTATTCGACACATCCGATTCTATCAAAAATGTAAGTATAAAAAAGGAAAGAAAAATACAAGGAGAGAAAGAATTATTGGGAGGAAAGAAAATAACAGCAAAGAACTGCAGTTTCTGCATTGGAGGAATGGAAATTTCTTGAAATTAATTTATCTCTCCTTCAGTGTGCTAAATAAAACTTCCCTATCAATAAAACCTAGAATGTTCTAAGGCAGACAAACGATTGAATACTATTCTCACAGCCAGAGCAGTGTTTCTCCTCTTATGTCTGCCGTCAATATTCAGAATTGCTTTGGAAATCTAACGGATCAATGGTTAACATTATTGACCGGACTCAGACACACGCGGTCCGTTGTTCACAAGACAAATTGTCTCAAAACATCCATCTTTCCTTTTTCCTCCGATATTTAAACGAACCAATTCTTCTTCTTCTTCTTCTTCTTCTTCTTCTTCTTCTTCTTCTTCTTCTTCTTCTTCTTCTTCTTCTTCTTCTTCTTCTTCTTCTTCACTTTTATCTTTTATTTTCACCCATTCTCTTCATCTTCCATTCTTCTTATACTTTCTGTTCTTTCACTACTACCAATGTTTCTTCATATAACCCACCTCATCATAACCAGTAACAGCAACATCGTCTCCAGCTTTCTTTCTAATCAGTTATTCTCTTTGTATCGCTTCAAAACTCCTTGACTAATCAAATAAGCATTTTGGTCGGCTAACTTTTCATTCTCAATAATATAGCGTAGCAAGGCGGCGAGCTGGCAGGATCGTTAGCATGCCGGACAAAATTCTCAGCGGCATTTAGTCCGGCTTCACACTCTGAGTCCAGATTCGACCAAGGTCAACTTTACTTTTCATCCTTTCGGTGTCGATAAAATAAGTAGCAGCTATAATAGAGTTACTTTTCCCACGAAATTTGAAATCAATAATACAGCGTGGAGAGAGTTCTATAGCAAAATATTAGATGATTCTGCTAGTAACGTTCGAATTCTAGTTAAGGCTTAGTATATTTATTTCAAGACTTGGTCAGTGGCATGACTCACAGACAATCTCATTCTTTATCTTCTAAAAGTGTAACCTTCATCCGAAGTAAAGTAATTAATTGCACATAAGTTTAATAACACAATGCATGTTGCCTCGTTTGAATGTCGACAGAAAGTAATAATTTCAATTAAATTGTTACTCAAATCAAATTCAACTAAGTAACTCTAAATTGCAAAAGAGTTAAACTAAGTGAAAATATTAGGATTCAATTTTTTTCACAATAACACGGATATATATTCCACGTTGTGAGAATGCACCAATTAATCCTTTTATAATCAGAGACAAATCAGGAAGAATTCAAAATTTTATGGCTTTAAAAAAAATTCACCAAAAGATTTTGAAATCAGAGCTGAAACTAAAAAAATTAATTGAAATAATAGTTGCTGATCTGAGAGCATAAAAAATTATTACGGTATCTAAGCAACAATACATTAATAATGCTTCACATTACCCATGTGTCATTATAAGAATTTAGCGAAAAATATTAGTATACGGATATTATATATTTCATGTGATATATCTTTAACAATGCAGGACCCTTATAATATATAATGAGGCATTAAAAACTTAGCCTTAGATGATAACATCATTTACATAGATCGTGTTATTCATTCTCATACACTGTAAACTACAAAACAGAAAACTATTTCGTTTAATATTCCAATTAATTTCATATAAATACCAGTTAAACTAAGAATTTTTTTATTTACTACATAAACAGCTTCCGAAAAATTGAGGTTATAAGATTTTCATTATAAATAAGTTGAATTAAGATTTGTTGTACACATGATATTGCTATAAATTAACAATTTTTAATACACGAAATGTGAAGCAGCTATACACATCAAATCCTTTCCGTTCGAGCATTGTTCTAGCCCTTTAAATTGCATATTAATTCGTTTATGTAGCTTATTTTACGAAAGTATTTACAGCTAATAATTGAATTTCTAAAGCTGACATCAGTTGACCGAAACATCTTCGAAGTTAAGATATAATCAACAAAATTACACGTAGAAATATCTTTTAGCAAAATTATGGAAGCACATTTGGTTTTAAAACGGACCAATACTAGAAAAATCGCTCGGAATATAACAGTACACCTACAATACTAAAATCAGAAATGATGGATGTAATTTTTGTATTTCAAGAAAAATAAAATATTAGATGTCCCATAGCAATTCTATTCTAAAAACCCTTTCAGACCAGTTATTTTGTCGACATAAATCATAGGTTTGTTGAAATATTTATAAAATAAACCTTTCGATAGAACATCAGAACGATTTGCACCATACTGTTACATAATCCAACAAATCAAGATGCTGTCATTTGATACTGATATCAAACATCGTGTTCTCAGAAATACAAATTATTATTAAAACATTCCAAAACACCTAACGCATGAATGCGCAAAGGACTTGTAGACTGAGGTTACATACTCCGAACGCACCCTTCTCTAGAGGATTGAAGAAGATCTAGTTATCAGCTGTCAAAGTGTGTGTATATATGAGTGGGGACACTCTGAATATATATACATGAATGTATATATATATATATATATATATGTGTGTGTGTGTGTGTGTGTGTGTGTGTGTGTGTGTTAATCATAATAATATGACAACCTAAGAATGAATAAGACCTCGATATTATGTAAATAGAGGAAGTTATCTATAAATAGGACAATCATTTAGCTGTCATAATCGTACTCAGTTTCAGATGCCGGGGCCAAAGGACATCCTCATCAGTTATTAAAACAAAACGCTATGAAAAAAAAACCGTTGAATAAAGGGAAGCTATTCTAATAGGCGTGGAAAAAGTGAATAAAAGAGATATAAGATATAAAAATACAACCACGTAAAGATAGAAATCTTCGTTCATAAAATCTACTTACGTGCACATGTATATATACATACACACGAACACACATACACACATGTGTATATATGTACATACTCACGTACACATACATATATACATATATATCTATGTTAGGATCCACAATGAGCAGAACTTACCTGCAGGTATGGGTAGTACAAATCAGAGGTGCAATCTGTGTGGGTGTTTTTTCAAAACATTGTCTGGTTTAAAAAGCCACATCAGACGCCATGAAAGGGCTAAGGTGTAGGTGCAGGAGGTGGTCAAACTCTGTGTAAAGAGTAGACAACCACCAAATATATACATATATATACATGCATACACATGCACATGCATACACGCACATATACACGTATATGTACCCATGCACGCATTATTGTATATGAGCATAATAATATGCGTGCATGAGTACATGTACGTGTGCATGTGCGTGTATGCGTGTATGCATGTGTATGTGTGTGCATGTATATATATGTGTATATATATATATGTATACATGTCTGTGTATGTGAGTATGTATATACATATACACATATGTGAGCACTCGTGTACGTGTATGTATGTATATACACATGTGTACGTATGTAGATTTTATGAACGAAGATTTCTATCTTTACGTCGTATTTTTGTATCTTCTATCTCTTGCTTTTAATTACTTTTTCACGCCTATTACAGTAATTACCCTTTATTTAAGGTTTTTTTTTCATAGCGTTTTGTCTTAATAACTGATTAGGATGTCTTTTAGCCCCGGTATCTGAAACTCTGAGTATTATTATGGTAACTAACTGATTGTCCTATATTATATATATATATATATATATATATGCATATTTATACATATATAAACACTTGTGCGTGTTATGTGATATGTACATACACACATGTACATATATCTGTGTGTATATTTGTATGATTGTGTGTATATGACTGAAAAATGCTGTTAATTTCTCTGGGCCATAGTCTACTCATTGCACCACGATGCTCGCCTCAGTTTCTAATATTGAGTAGGTATTATTGTTGTACTGATTCATATGATTCTTTTCAAAGTCACTAATGAAATATAGGTGTCCTTAGCCAAGTTATTGATTTCAATTGGCGAAGCGATAGGCCGTCGTTCATTTTTAGTTGGCCTAAAGTCGATAGAATCGACATAGAATTCTTACATTGGAGTAAAGTCAAATATTCACAGGAGCAGTGGAAATTTTATTAAATCGATGCTATTGTAATACTGCTACTCATTCTATCGTCCCTGGAGGTTTATAATGCAGAAACTGTCGACGCCATCTAGATTTGATCTTTGGTTTCAAAGAGATGCAACTAAATACTTTAAAACACTTAGCTGTTTCTGTCAAGTAAGGATGGCAAGTCGACTGAAATTGTATGTAGTTTTACTGAATGTTTCACAAAAATTATTTTATTGTCCATCCATATGTCAAATTGAAATCCCGCTGGGGTCAGTTTTGCTTTTCATCCTTCTAGAATCAATAAAATAACTTCCAGTAGTGTATTGAGTTTGGTTAACTCGCTAATATTTCGTCTTCTGTAAAAATTGATATTGTTCTTAGACAGGGGGAAATCGATATTATAGCTACAAATAACAGTGATTAGTGTTACGGTGAAGTCTCAGATCCTCCCTAATAAAGCACACCCGGAAAGCACAGATAATAGGCCAAACCACAAGGTGCGATCCACAAATTGAATAGCTTCAAATATACCATACGTCAGTCTAATTAGCAACTATACTGCACTTTCTGATGTTGAGTGATTGTTATTGTTGTTTTGTTTCTGGCTACTCGTTATTGAGCTGACCTATGATCAAAGACGCTCGAGCCATGATCATCATGTGTTTTTGTATATCAGGGATTACATTATCTAAAGTATCCTTCTTTACTTAGACGATACAGTGTGACTTGAAGGTGATTCGGTTGTTATTTTTAGAAAGTCGAGTGACTGTGTAGCGACCTCCACTTAGATTGTAGTTGTGGCCACAATATAGTTGGACAAAGTGAACTGGGTCCAAGTATGAAAGCGTGACAGCTGCTGCTCTTCTGCACGTCCAAAACTGTTTTGGTCAAAGACAACGAGTTAATAGAAATGGTGATACACTGTATCACAGAACCCCTCAAGGGTTTACTTGCGCTGCCACAAATTCTGCAATAAGTGTTCGAATCACATGTGAAACAGTTTGGTTTTCTTTCAACCAAGATTCATGGCGTAAGTAACAGCAATATATTTATCTATTCGATCGGCCTTACGCAATAAGAGTTGGCCTTTTGCTTAGAAGTAAACAAAGTAATATGTTGGATGGCAGAAGTTAATTATATTTAATTAGCAACATTGATGTCAGTTGTTTGCAACATTATAGAATTGTCTATTTACTTATCGTAGTATTGGCAGCGTTATTGATAGTTACTAACGTCGTGTAAATGACGTAGCTAATGTATTGGTAAGTTCAGACATAAGCGAAGTTCGTACTTTGCAAGTATGATGTGAATAATTTATGCCGATATTGCATAGAGTAATGCACACTCAATCACTTCTGTCTTGTTCATTGTCGAGAGATTTAGCTGCCCACGATAAAGCCATGCTATCTGTAAATATTCAGCTGATTTCTTTGTTGTCCTATAACTACGATAGCCATTGCTATAATTCATAAGATCGTAATGACAACACTGAAGACTTAGTCGCAGAGCCAGTCAGTTTGATTGTAAGCATGTTTCTTCAATCTTCAGTTAAATGCGAAGTTGAATGCATAATTGTAAACAAATAAACATTCGAAACTTTGCCACGTCTTTTAGCAACCATGATACACATATTCACAGTTAGTTGGTCCTATCCTAAAGTACATCTTTACAATTAGTTGATACTATCATGACATGCATCATTACAGTTTGAGTCATTGATGTTTATGTATTTCGACGACAAACAAAAACTAGTGCTGATACGAACCACTGACCTTCACCTAGCTGATTATTCTCTACTCTGTACGCTGAGTTCTGCTTGTGCAAAAAATGGTTGCGTGTCGAAACAGCCCGAAAGTAAAGCTCATTTTTTAAAATTTACTAAACATTGGCAAGAGAGAGCCAATTTCCAAACGGCTGAAATTAAATATTGCAGATAAAAGTTTCTACCTTGGCTACATATTAAATTCAGTGCAAAACTGCCCCGTATAGAGTAGCGTGTTAATGTTTGCTTCTCTAGACACCTCCAGCATCTGAAAAGGCGCCAACCAATAACCAATTTTGCCGCTGTATTGACTTTGATTAGCAAATTAGAAACCATCTTGATTAAACCTTTAGAAAATGTTAGTATTTATAACATTTCTGCTTTGCGGAATTCTTCACATTCACTTCTCTTTCTATCATATTATACATATACATATATATATACCCCTTCTCTTTATATATGTATATCTGTGTGTGCATGTGTATAATTATCTATCTATCTATCTATCTATCTATCTATCTATCCATCTATCCGTATGTATGTCTGTCTGTCTTTCTATCTATTTATTTGTCTATCTATCTAATATCTCATTCTCTCTCTATATATATGTGTGTGTGTGTGTGTGTATACATGTATACACATTTTCACACAGGCATACACACACACACGCGCGCGCGCCTATATATATATAAGAGAGAGCATGTATGTATGCATATGTATAATAAGAACAAAGAGAAGGAAATGTGAAGAACTGCATGTATGTAAATGTACACACACACACACACACACATATATATATATATATATATATATATATATATATATATAT
>NC_068991.1:36307347-36311183 GCF_001194135.2 Octopus bimaculoides | reverse complement strand
ATATATATATATATATATATATATATATATAAACATACATATATACATATACATATATGATGATGTTGATGATTGGTTCATGTTGACAGTTGATAACCGTCCCATCAACACACACACACCACACCTCATCACACAGTCTCTGTTATTGAACCCTCAGATGACTTTTAAGACTAGCTGCTGACTGACGGGGTTTAAAACACAAATAACATATTATTCAAGTTTCTTCTATATCATTGCCCTTTGGAATCTGATTCTGAAGGATGCTTTTGTGAACTAGCATATTTCTTTTAAGTCCAGATATTGTCGTACACGTTTTGTGACCTATGACACAAGTCATAAGAGGTGGTGTGTGTCAAGATTACTTACCTAGGCATTTCGATTTTCATGTGACTTCATATGATTCACGTATCCTGCTTTTAGCAAAAAAAAACACGATCACATATTATATATATCTAATATTCACTCTGTATTTTAGTTTCAATTGTTCCTTTGCGACAGACCCTTTTAAGCTCAGAGCGTTGAATCATCATTTCCTCCCAGGCACTGCAACCAGTCCTAACAGCACCTCTCTTCTTGTTCCGATCTACAACATAAATTTCCCAATCACTTTTGTTCATATCTAGTTTCTTCAGATTTTCCTTCACACAATCTTTATACCTTTTCCTCGGCTTATTTTGTGGTTATGTCCTGAAATGGAATTTTGCTCCATGAAGTTCTTAGGACAAAACCTTGCGACTCTAGAACTTTAGCCAGTCTATTGTTGGCCAGGTTAAAGATGTTTTGAATGTTTCCTTTTCAAGTGACAATTGTATCCGACTCCGAGATAAATCTATTAAATTTGGAATACCCTTGGTGTTTGCAGCTACACAATTACTGAAGAGGGTCACATACATTGTGTCCGTTTTTTCTCCAAGTGCCACATTGTGACCTATTGCTATGACAAAATAGTAAAGGTGTGGAAGCCTACCAACTTCAAGCTGATGTGGCTTTTTAAACAAGACAATATTTCGAATAGACACCCACATAGATTGCACATCCGATTTGGACCACCATGAACTGCAGGTAAGTTCTGATCTTTGTGGATCTTAAAATGTCTTTTGAGGCCTCCGTTAGATTTTCAAACCAATAATTCTCCACTACCTAAGACACTTTATTGTATGTGTAACTGTAGAGATCGATATAATTCCCCTTTGCGTTACCAGTACATCAAGAGAAATATAAACTATATAAATGTTTCTTCTAGACACCAGATAAAGTATACTGTTAAAAGAGTACTACAGTGTCAAAATCTACATTGAGATGAAGTAAACATATAAATTCTAGTATATGAATCATTTGTTTATTATCTTGCTCCTAACTTCCTTCATGAATCCCACTTCCATATTTTACTATCTTGCATAAGCACTTACTGATACAGTGTACCATATATAGTTTACCTGTTTCAGTCATTGGACTGCGGCCATGTTGGGGTTCGGTCTAAGTCGAAAAAATCAGCCCCTGAACTTACGACCCAAGGACGTACGCACAGCAGCTCTGGTTGTCAAGCGGTGGGATGAAGGACAAACAGAAAGACACATACATATACACATTTACATACACACACACACACATCACACATACACACACACACACACACACACACACACACACAAATACATATGCATTTATATGAAAAATGATAAACAGTTGAGGTGAATACAAGTAGTCCAAATAAAAGAAACCCACTCACTAATACCATTAACACCAACCACACACCATACATCACCACAAACTACACCAACAATAAAAACAGTATGTGTAAACCCCAATATGAACAACGCCAAGGCCCATACACAAACCACCAATGACATCAAAAATAAACACAACACTAATACCGATAAAGTGATAATCAATAAGATTAACAGTATTAACACAACTAATAACACCAAGTACACAAATAAGCCCATAAATAACATTAGCTACAAAAATAATAATATAGACCTATATTTACGCTCTAACCACCGAACCATGCGGTATGAATAAAACTAAAGCACCCCAAAGAACTAATATGAACCCTGTTAATAACCAGGAAACCAGCCCATATAGTCCACATAAACCCTACGCAAACAACACCAATAGAATAGACAAAAGTAACAGGAAAGTGAAACCTAACTATGGAAATAAGCAAGATATCCATAATCATAACTTCAGACGACTCACAAACAAGGAGGGTAGCTCCATACTAAAAAAAAACAATTCAAAAAATAAACAAAATAGAGATAATATATAATATCTGGCTCGTAATCCTCTACACCATGCACTTCAAATCAAACTTAGTTCGTTCATTAATGAAAATCATAGATAAATATCTGCGCAGAATTATTTAGGAATAAAATTAGAGTAATCCACAGCCTGACCACTAACTTAGCTACAATCATAGCCTCAATAAATAATTTAAAAAACTAAAAAATTCTATGAAATTAGAAAGATTGTGAACAATAAAAATAATAACCAACCAACTAATAGAACTAAGCATACCACTAACGTAGCGCCTCCTGCTAACTTAGATATAGACCTGAACATTGTAGGCCCCCACAACATAACACAAACACTGATATACCTAATAATTTATGTGGCTGCAGTGCCATTTCTCAAATAGATGCAAGACAAATAACGTGGTTTACCAATGTAAAGTGCACACAAATAGTCAGATAAAATCATACATAAGCGCCACTAAGAACCAAATGATTCTTAGATATAACGCACACCAATCTAGCTTCAGAAATAGGAGTAAGGCTAACTCAACAGCGCTCAGTAGATATATTTGGGAACTTAAAGATAAAAAATAGACTATAGATTAAACTGGCGTATACTCGTAAAAACAACCTCGTACAACACCGCCAATAGACGCTGTGATCTTTGTTTATCAGAACGCCTAGCTATCCTAACGGCGAGACAACTCCTCCGCGACAGGAAATTTGAGAACAACCATGTTTGTCTTCATGTAGACCACTGTATCTTTTCAAAGTAACAGTAAAATAGTAGGACCCTTTGCAAGTCCCACACCATATTCATCTATATAAGTCTAATTAGCTGGAAATCACCTTAAATACTTAGACGAAAACAGTCACCCCCAACCCCACTTGCCCTCCACTTTCTATAAGAATTTACTTTGCACCTACATAGGGCCCCTTTTATCACTATGAACTTCCTAAACTTTAGACATAATATAATTTTAAACCACCCTCCCTAATGTAAATAATCCGGTTTGAGTTAGCTCCCTTTTCACCCTAAGTTAGAATTATCGCCCTTCACTTACACCGCCGGTGGCAAAAACTCGCCGCTGATTAAAATCAGTTTAATACACATATGCGCAAAAAATGTGCTTAGCGAAACTCGGGATTCCACACCAAAATAATATACACCCCGCCCTAATTGCTCAACAGAACCATAAACTAACCAATCTACAGCAATGAAATCCACTCTCCAGCGGAATAATCAACTTAAGAACATAATATAATGTAAGACTAACAAATTTTGACTCTAATGCCATTACCAATATATCAATTTATTTTTCGCATTCTAAAGATACTTACTAAAACTCGTAAATTGAAACGATCGTAAATGCTACCTTATTCTTTGTTAATTAAATTAAAGACATACCAGCGAAAACGACGAGTTTCTTCTTGTTATTTACATCCATTTTCTTCTCGTATATATTTATACATACATACATACATACATACATGTTTGTTGTGTACACCACCTGTCTTCGTCTTTTGTTTTTCTTGTGAATTCACCCCTGTATATATATTTATATATACATGTACATATATATATATATATATATATATATA
>NC_068991.1:36306543-36307255 GCF_001194135.2 Octopus bimaculoides | reverse complement strand
AGATAGATAGATAGATAGATAGATAGATAGATAGATAGATAGATAGATAGATAGATAGATAGATAGATAGATATCACTGCGATAAACATTACGTTTCAATATAGGTATTATTTTCATCTCATATTGAGATTTTCGTACTACTTTGCTTGTTGGGAGATAGTGACTGACTGTCGCTTAGTTTTCTATATACTGCGAGCTGGAGCGAATTCTTGCTATCTCTAGCGATAGCCCGAAACCATTCTGTCTGGTGATCTCGTCGTCTGCTAGAAGATGGTAAGTGTTCGCTCCCCTGCTTACAATATACACCAGGTCCAGTTTGCACCAATAACGAGCTGCCAATAAACATTTATCGCAGTATAGTTACTATTTTAATCTCTTGAGATTTTTAAGTAGCTACTTTGCTTACACACATATATATATATATATATATATATATATATATATATGCGAGTAAAAATAAATACAAAAAGCGTGGGTTTTTTCTGTATGATTGTATATAGAGGAATATATTATTTAGTTTAAAAGAGTTCCAACACTGTCTGTTTTTTATGTTTTATTTATATTCCTGCAGAACCAATGTGGGGTATAGAATATGGAATATACAATATATGATATAATATACAATATATGATATAAAATAAAATAACATAAAAATGGATGGCACCATGAAATAAAGTATTGAATGTAGATGAAATATTGAGTGTTCAATATA
>NC_068991.1:36298867-36305416 GCF_001194135.2 Octopus bimaculoides | reverse complement strand
ATATATATATATATATATATATATATAATATTAATATTGTTATTATTATCGAAGGCAGCACAAATAGTTGAGAATAACAATAATATTTATATAGGTGGTTGAATCTATTATTTTCAGTGTTAGCTTTTGGGTGGTCCAAATGAGGATATATAGCTTTATTCTATATAGGTATGTGTGAGATTTTTTCGATCCGCTAGCTCGTATACTGTTGAATATGTTGTATTCAGTATTAATTTTTGGGCGGTCCAAATGAGGATTATTAATTCTCATTTCTTCTAGCAAGTAGACACTTTCATGTGTCCTTATGATTAATCTATATATCTAAAAGAGAGATTCTGTCTGTTTGTCCCTCAAAGTGAAACTAAAGCCAGACACCATTTCTCTTCTTTCTCTGTCCCCTCTATTCTCTCTCCACCTCTATATTCTCTGTTTGTCTGCCGGTTTGTCTCTCTGTCATGCTACTTCAAAGAGATTCTGTCTCTTTGTCCCGCAAAGTGAAACTAAAACCAGACACCCTCTCTCTATGATTTTCTTTCTCTATCTGTCTATTTTCTCTCTTTCTTTCTCTCTTTTTTTTCTCCCTTTCTCTCTCTTTCTTTCTCTCCTCCTTCTTTCTCTCTTTGCCTCTCTTTTCTTCTTTTTCTCTTTCCCTCACTAAAAGAACACACACACACACATTAAACGTTAGATTTCTCTGTGAAAATACCGAAGCAAGAATAAAAGAACATACACACACATGTATATATATTCAGTTATTTAATACCGTGAGTATCCTCACTTTCTGTCTCTCTGTATCTCTCTTTCTGCTTTTCTCTCTCTGTTTTTCTGTATCTCTATCTCTCTTTCTTTCTATCTGTCTATCTTTATCTCTCTGTCTATTTTCCCTTTCTTTCTCTCTCTTTCTCTCTTTGTCTCTTTCTGTCACTGTCCCTTTCTGTCTCTCTCTTTCTGTCGCTCTCTTTCTGTCTCTCTCTCCTTTTCTGTCTCTCTATCTCTCTATCTGTCTAATTCCATCACACAGTCAGAACATATTCTTCTATATGATATAGCTAATTTTCTACCTTCATTCACGTTCAAAATAAATCTTTCAATTTTCCTTGCACATTCTCTCATAAAATATACACATACAGGACGAGTAACCTGCTTCAGATTCGAAACTGAACATTTCAATTCTCCCTCGACATACCACCTATTCAAATGTCAAAACAAACCATGACAAATAGACGCGCCACTTGACCTGTGGCCTGGATTCCGTAAACATCTTTTTCTATATAATATTGCTATTGTTCTACTACATACGGCCTAACACTGACCAGTCACAGCATTTCTAATTTCATTTCGCTATTACTTACTGATATTCATTATCAAACAGACGATCGTCACAAAATGAACACCAAACAAACACATGTATCAGAAAACGACGATGAGACGCGCACAGCTTGCAGATGAGCGACAGAAAAAGAAAGCTCGAAGTGCATCTGAAACCGAACATCAACGAAATGCGCGACTTGCAGATAGCAAACAAAGAATGGCTGCTCGACGTGCAACAGAAAATGAAGACGAAAGATATTCACGACTTGCAGCTAATCGTCTTCGAAGAGCATCACATCGTATGCAAGAAACAACACAAGAAACTGCAAACAGACTTGCAGATAGCCAACAGAGAATGGCAGCTCGACGTGTAGCAGAAAACGATGAGTAAAGAAGTACACGACTTGCAGTTGATCGTCTTCGATGAGCATCACATCGTATACAAGAAACTGCAAATAGACATGAACTGGACCGAATCTGGCACAACGAATGTAGGTCACGTCAGCAATGGCGTCTTGCTGATTTCAATTACAACCCCCATCTTTGCTATGAATTTGATATTGTCTCAATGTCTCACCCACGCTATTACTGGGGTGCTAAAAAATGGTTAAATAAACCACCTGCATTATGCTGCAGGAGGGTGGAAATTATGCTACCTTTCTTCCCTGACCTTCTTGAATAACTGAAAAATTTTCTTCATGGAACTTCCCCCCATTCAAAGTATTTTCTACAAAAAATAAAACAGTATAATAATGCTTTCCAAATGACTTCGTTTTGGAGCAAATGAGGGAGGATTCATGCACACATTCAAAATCCAAGGGTAAGTATATCATCGAATTTGTAGTATTTTACCACTAGAAAATGAAGACCATAATTTTTCAAGTTTATTTCATTAACAATATGCAACAAGCTCAAACAAGGTTTAATCTTCATAAGCAGATTCACTTTAACATAATACAACAACTTGAACAAATGCTTCATAACAATAATAACTATATTAGGAGTTTCAAATGTATCCTTGATAATACACAAAGCAGAGATTTTCAATTGATCATCAACTTTAATGTAAGGCCCCCAGCTGAGCATTCACGGCGTTTCAATGCACCAGAGACTAATGAGGTTGCTATAATTTTAGCAGATGAACAAACTGGAAAATGGAATATAATTATAAAGTGTAGAGATTCTTTCATTCAACGGTTAAGTGATACACACCGCTCCTATGATGCTCTACAGTACCCGTTGCATTTTCCATATGGAACAGATCTATATCACGCAAGGCAAAATTCTACAAAAACTGTATCGTGTATGGATTTTTATGCATTTCATCTTATGCTAGGACCCTTCAGTTGTCATTTATTTTATAGAAGTAGAGATGTATTTCAACAATTTATTGTTGACATGTATGCCAAGATTAAATTAGGAAGACCTATGTAAGAACACATCAAAAACAGCATCGGGTTGATTCATACTTCATTCACGAGACAGCATAAATAATGATGGACATACAAATAATCTGGGGCGATTGTACATTCTTCCATCGAGCTCCACAAGTCGAAACCGCTATATGCATGAAAGAACACAAGATGTCATGACATATGTGCGAAAATATGGTAGACCAGATTTATTTATAACTTTCACATCGAACCCGAAATGGCATGAAATACAAAAGGAACACTTTCTTCATCATACACATGATATTATAGCATGTGTTTTTCATTTAAAATTAAATAACATGATGCACCTCTTTTCAAAGTCAAATATCATTGAGGAAGTTCGCCGTTCCATATATACAGTGGAATGACCGAAAAGGTGATTACCTCATGCCCACATTTTACTTTGGCTGCGCACAAAGATTAATTCAAACTAATTCAAATCTACTTCAATTATTACATGTTTTTCTCTTATAAAAATATAATATCATTGTCATTACTGTACAGATAGATAAAATATCATACTTATTATTGTCATATCATAAACAAACACAAGTTCATGTATGATATTGATCTTTCTCCTACTTCAAGTATTGCATGGTTTTTCTCTTCTATAAATACACACATACAGGAGGAGTAAATTTTACATATAATAATACTTTCAACGTGGCTGCCGATAAACAGTAAAAGTAATTACCCGATCAACGACGGGTTTTACTGCTAGTATGATTTTAATTCTATAGCTATAAATATATATATAATCCTTTCTAATAACGGCACAAGTCCTGAATCTGGGGGGAGGGGACGAGTCGATAACATCGATCCAAGTGCTTCACTAGTACTTAATTTATCGACCTCGAAAGGATGAAAGGCAAAGTCGACCTCGGCGGAATTTGTACGCAGAACGTCAAGTCGAACGAAATACCGTTAAGTATTTGGCCTGACGTGCAAACAATTCTGCCAGCTCGCCGCCTCAATAATAATAATAATAATAATAATAATAATAATAATAATAATAATAATAATAATAGTTTCAAATTTTGGCACAAGACCAGCAATTTTAGGATAGGGGAAAGAGTCGAAAACATCGACCACAGTGCTCAAATGGTACTTTTTTTATCGATCCACAAAGGTTGAAGGGCAAAGTCAACCTCGACGGAATTTGAACTCAGAACGTAAAGACGGACGAAATGCTGCTAAGCACTTTTCCGTCGTGTTAACGACTCTACCAGCTTGCCACCTTATAAACAACAACAACAATAATATTAATGATAATAATAATAATAATAATAATAATAATAATAATAATAATAATAATAATGAGAATGAGAATAATAATAATAATCTTTTCTTTATTAACCACTGAGGTGGCCATGCTGGAGCATCGCTAATGTAATTACCTTTTCAGAGGCCATTCTTATTCGATTGATTTTTGATGAAGGAATGAGTTCATATAACTGCCCTCTTTTGAGTATCTTGCTGTAATATAGGTTCATCAGGGACTTTGGACGGAAGGAAATCAACATATTTCTTGAAAACATCTACCCCTACGCCATGAAGATTAAATAGTTGTAGACCCTTGAATCCGAAGCTACTGCAGGACATGTTCTCATTCTAGACGGGATAGCTGGGACCTTTGGAACAGTGCAATGACATCCATTTTGGGCGTTAGTATAGCTCTTAAGCCGAAGTTGTGTACCAACCCTTCCAGGATCATCCATATGTATATCACTACTTACATCTCCAGGGAATGGAGCCGTAGCTCTTTCAGTCTCTCCCAGTAGCTCAACAGTTCCATTCATGCAATCTTCATCGCTGAACTGGCTCAAGTTTCGCTATTAATTTGACACTAGGGTGAGCAGAGTTGAGAGCAGTAGTCCAGACGGCTAAATGCAAATGTCCTCCAGAGAACCAGCAAAGTTTGCTGGTCCCTTGTTCTGAAATTTCTCAGAATCCATTCGGCCGTTCGCTTGTACATTGCCACCATCTTGTCGCTGAGTACGTGACAAGAGGCGTCATTGCTCATAGTAATCCCCATATATATATGTACATTACACTAGACGTGCATGTGTGTGGTCTGATATATGTTTCTGTACTTGTGTATTATTGTGTCCGTGTGTATCCGTGTATCATTGTATCTAAATGCGTGTGTATTTGTGTATCTAAATGTGTGTGTGTGACCAATATCTAAAAACACATTTAAGGCGGTGAGCTGGCGGAATTGTTAGCACACCGAGCAAAATGCTTAGTGGCATTACATCTGTCTATATATTCTGAGTTCAAATGCTGTTGAGGTCGTCTTCGCCTGTCATCCTTTCGAGATCGATAAAGTAAGTTCCAGTTGAGCACTGGGGCCGATGTAATTGACTTGCCCCTCCCAGAAATTACTATCCTTGTGCCAAAATTTTAAAGCAGTATGTGAAAACATATAACGAGTAAATCGGCTTAATCGAAGATAATCTGAACCATTGAAGAAAGAGGAATGAAAAACAGAAAGAAATTAGACGAATAAATGAATGAATGAGAGATGGAAAAACGAAAGAGAGAGAGACAATACAGAGAAGAAAAAGCTAGAAAGGGAAAAATTTAAGTCAAATACCACCAATTCCAACATTTAATTGCATAATTTAGTACGATAAGATTTTCAAATGTTTTTTCGTCTGCTGCTGAAAATAGTTGATTCCGTGTTGCTATGGAGTTTAAATGATTTTTAATATAAGCTGGCTGGTGCTTTTTCCCTTTAGATCGCTACTACAGTCATCGAACTTAAATTTCAGAATGCAAATTACTGCGACTTTTGTTTTATCTAATAGAATACATGGTATGAATGGGGGGAAATGCCTGCTTAAGTCTATATACATGCGTGTGTGTGTGTATGTGCGTCTGTGTGTGTGTGTGTATAAATGTGTGCCTATGTATATATAAATACATGTATGCATATATGTGTGTAGAGAGAGAGAGACAGTGAGAGACAGACATAGGCAGACATAGATAGATAGACAGACAGACAGACAGACATATAGATAGATAGATAGATAGATAGATAGATAGATAGATAGAAAGGGATGCACATAAACATACATACGCCCACGCACACGCACGCACACGCACTCATACGTATACATATATATTTACATGCATACTCGTATTCATTTACAGACGTGTACGTATGTGTGTGTGTGTGTGTGTGTGTGTGTGTGTGTGTGTGTGTGCCACATAAAATGATTAGCTAAGAGAAGATAGCTCAACAGGCCAATATCCTTATTAACTTAAATACAAAGTCGGTCGAGGTTAACTGAATGCCATGCACAAAAAGCGTTAATTATCAATATACCATCCATCGATTCTGTTGTCCACATTCATACCTTTTGCCCCTTTGAGGTATGTAAGCTTGTTTAGTCTCAGTTATGTAAATTCTTATTGGCAAAGAAATTAATGAACACTTCTTTATATATTAAAGTGTCCATGTTAACACAAAATCGAGAACTATACAATGTTAATGAGGTCAAAGTGAGGTCGAAATTTGCCCATAGCTGTCATTTGTTTCTGAAACGAAATTTAGAAATGAAATGCAAAATTCTAAATTTCTTGAAATTATCTCCTCTTCCCCTTCAAAGTGACTAGTAATTATCGCTAGGTTTTTCTTTCCACATCTGTCAACTCTATTGTTTGTGTTTGTGCGTATTATTGGCCGTATATTTGTATATTTGGTTTGTTCCCCGGTAGGCTGCGGTTTCACGCGGTGGGATGGCTGTAGGTGTGTGTGTATGTATATATATATATATACATATATATATATATAAATATA
>NC_068991.1:36296986-36298208 GCF_001194135.2 Octopus bimaculoides | reverse complement strand
ATAAATGTTTTTTACCGAAAAGGTTTTTTCATACTGAGCTACCCGGCAAAATTGTTAATTATTAATTTTATTACTAATTGACGATTCCCTGCCCTGCATATCCATATATATATATATATATATATATATATATTTCGTTTTTGGATTTCGATTTGGTTTGCAAGATTCTTTATGTGAGTTCGTGTGCTGAATCATATTCTGATATGTCTGGAGAGAGTCGATCTCTTTTAGTGCCTTATAATTTAACACACTCACCGGTAAAGTTTCCACTTATTTCCTTTTTGTTGTGTCTCGGGAGAGTCATTTTCTTTTTGTGCCTTATAGTTTAACGCACTCCTCGGTAAAATTTCCACTTATTCCTTATTTTTATTTTCCTAAAGTTTTCATTGTCTTGCAACCTTTTCAATAGTCAAGACCATTGAAAAGATTGCAAGACGCAACGAATCTTGCAAATCAAATCCAAAAACGAAATATTTCTTTCATATTTTTCTAAAATTTTCGTTGCGTCTTCCAACCTTGTCAATAGTTTGACTCTGTCCGTTATTCACACTGCGTTATTCTTGTTTGTTTGTGCGCATGTGTGTGGGTTAGTGTGTGTGTGTGTGCATACACATGCATGTATGTACATATGCATGTGTGTGTGTACATGTATGTGTGTGTGTATATGTATATATGTATGTATGTGTGTGCATTTGTATGTATGTATTCTGCATATTCATGTGTTTGCTTGTCCGTGTTTGTGTGTTTTTGTGTGTGTGTGTGTGCATGTGTGTGTGTGTGTGTGTGTGTGTGTGTGTGTACCTCTGTCTCTTTGCGTGTGCATGTCTGAATGTGTGTGTGTTTTGCAGTTATGTACTGTATTTGTATGTATGGATGTGTATTTCCATATGTGTGGACGTGTGTCTCCATATGTGTCCTTGTGTGAAGTAAAGTGTGCGTGCATATATGGTCATGTGTTTAAGTCTTCATTTGTGTATGTGTGCGTATGTGAGCTTGTCTGTTCATATAACCTATGTATCTATCTGTTTGTATGTTGATCTGTTTACTTTCATATCCATATGCTTACATACATGTGCATATACATGTGTATATACACATACATACACCCACACACATACACATACACACATACACTCATCTATCTACATAACAGCCCACTAACTATTCTACTCTACCTGTGTAAACTGTGGATATGGGGGTATGATATCTACTATGTATATTT
>NC_068991.1:36294219-36296559 GCF_001194135.2 Octopus bimaculoides | reverse complement strand
TATATATATATATATATATATATATATGCGTGCGTGATCTATCTATATAATTGTGTGTGTGTGTGCGTGCGTGCGTGTGTGTGCGTGCGTGCGCGCGTGTGTGTGCGTGCGCGCGTGTATGCCGGCACACACACACACACACACACACACACACTGGAGCACAGAAAAGTAAGAGTTAAAGAACGTTTGGGCAGAAATACGCCAGAGAATCATAGATCTCAAGAAAAACATTCTGGCAATATCGATTTACTTGTAACAGCTTTAATCTTCGCCATTTATAAACTATTTAACCATTTAAAATTTAATGATACGTGACTTACAAGACACCCAGTTGTAAATTTTATGTTGTAGGCTTAAGAAGAAAGGAAAAAGAAAAGTCCTTAACTAATTTAAGAACTTCAAACTTTCACTTATACAAGAGAAATTAAGAAATACTTGTAAAGTTATATTGATGAAGAATGATACTCCAGTTTTAATGCTTTCAGTGTCGATATTTCATATTTTGGTATAAAGCCAATACGTTTCGTCTGGGACAAAAAATTTTCAGGTTCAATTAACACGTCAAGAAACTTTCGTTTTTCTCTTCTAGAGGGAATTTTTCGAAGAGTTGTCTGACTTTATGAAAGGCGATAGTCATGGCAAGATTACTGTGACTACTTCAATTTACGTTAACACCTCATGTCATAATTGAAAGGCTTGTAGACTGAATAATTAGAATTTCCTACCCATATTCAGAAAGAGACATTGTCACAACAATCATTAAGTAGATGCGCGTGCAGACACAAGCAAACACATACACGCAACCAGGAAGAAGCAAAATAATCCGTTTCAGTCTAACCTCTAACGTTAATGTGGCTTTTAGCATATCCATCAGCCTTCCGTTTCTAAGATCACATTTCGCACCCATACATACATACCGTTAAATTTTAAATACTCGCAACTTCAAAATGAACTTTTCTTGTTGCGAAGAATTGTTTCCTAGATCTTACATCTAAAAGGGACTTATACAGCCTTTACACTAACTTTTAACTACAAAACTACTCAAACTGTTCACTAAACTGATCAGGCCTTTGCTAGATGATGAAACAGAGGGCTAGGTTAAATCACAAATATGGTATCGTAAAGAAATATACACCATAGCAAGTACCTATGCATCCAAGACATTCCTGTGTTCATGTCAAACAACAAAGACAATTCTACGTCTCTGTCACAATTCATTTAGAAATTAAAGGATCGTCGCATAACACGTTCCGAAAACCTAAGACATTGTGAGCAGAGCAACCATCTCATACAATAACAGGAGTAGACATTAACGATTGTACTAAATTGAATATTACAGACCCTGAAATTTCAGCGAAAGTCGCAGAGCAATTGTAGCCATACATACTCTGTTATCTTATCATTTTGTAACGGGTTAATAATAATAATAACAATATTAATAATAACAACAACAACAACAACAACAACAACAAAAAGTATACTAACACTACAACATTAAAACAGACAATAAAACATGCCAACATTACAACATTAAAACTGGCAATAAAAGTAGTTATATCCACCGGACAATATGCCAGCACAACATTAAAACTGGCAATAAACGGTATAAACATGTACCAAACAAGGTACAAGGCAACGGCCAGGTCACAATAATCTGGGATATGCCGGTTCAAACCGACAAAGAAATAAAAGCTAATCGCCCAGACATAGTAATCAAAGATTAGGGGAAAACACTTGCTTACTGATTGACATTGTCCCAAATGAAGTGGAGAAATTGTCAAAGTAAAAAAACCTCAAAATTGAAGTATCCAAGATACGGGGCATGAAAATGAAAACAATACTAGCAATAATTGAAGCACAGGGCATGATTTAGAAATATATGAACAAAAACGTAGAAACTATACCTGGATCCTCAACACTACTCACTATTCAAAAAATAGCCCTGCTACGAGCAGCCCACATCCTACGCAAGATACTATCAATTCAATAAGATGACCTAAACAAAACAAGACACATTCTATGCAGCAATTATCCATTAAAATAAATTTCCACCAGCAAGCTAGGAAACCAACGCATTGCACATTCAACACTCAACACAAACAGTAATACAACAAATTACTGCACCACACCTCGAAAGAAGGAAAAACTGACGCAAAACTACCGGGAGGGTTTTTGCACGCTCCCAACAACAGAAAAGAACACACTGCTGCTCATACCCCAGGAACACGAAGGTGTAGCAGTTGGTGCAGTAGAAATTTTCCTGAAATTACCAAATGTTGAACAAAAATAATAACAGCAACAACAACAACAACAACAACAACAACAACAACAACAACAACA
>NC_068991.1:36292957-36294209 GCF_001194135.2 Octopus bimaculoides | reverse complement strand
TAATAATAATAATAATAATAATAATAATAATAATAATAATAATAATAATAATAATACACTTATTGAATTCATGAAAGAACAAAGCTGAAAAGAAGTCGACGTACCTTGAAATTTTGGATGGAAAAGAAAAAGAAGAAACTAATGAACCAAGTGAGAGTGATTGGGAGGAAGGGTTACTTAACTGGAGTAGAAATATCTCGGATTAGTGAGAGTCTGAGAGACCCTGCAGATGGGCTACAAAGGATGGTCGGAGTCAAAAACAGAGAGGTAGGAGTTGAAAGCAGACGGAAGAGTAGACAGGAGGAACAGGGAAATAGTCATGGGGTTGTTAAGGATGAGGAACAGGAACGTTTACAGTGAACCCTGATACTGTGGTGGGTGGACATGCAGGGGAAATGAACCAAATATATAATGAATTATTTGAAATTCAAAGATGACTCACCGACTTGATAAATACTCCAGAAGAAAAAATCCCCATGAATATGAGAAAGGTAGATAGGAGCATGATAAATAAAGTAACACAAAAAATAAGTACTGTCATACCATATATCCAGACGGAAGACATAGCACAAACAAGGAATCCTCTCCGAGCTATTGCACTACTTATTGAGGGGAAAGTACAACTTAAGAGAACAAAAAATGGTGGAGCAAAAGAACCACTGGAAACGACGCATTGGAAGAGACATAAGGCAAGGCAAGATCTAGGAAAAATTGAGCAATGGTTAAAAGGAAACTGGAAAAATGGGAAAAAGAACAACCTAGAAAAATTAGAGAAGAAATATAAAATATGGAAGAACGAGCTTGATGCAGTAATAGAGCAGTTAAAACAGAGATGCCAGAACATCAGAAGATTTGTGAACAGACATAAGCAGTTAGAGAACAGATTGTTCACAAATAACCCGAAGCAATTCTTCCAAACGTTAGAAGGAGTCAATGGGGAAAATTTTTCTCCTTGTGCAAATCAGGCCAAGGAGTTCTGGAGCGGATTATGGGGAAACAATGTGGTGCATAAAAGGGATAGGAACTATCAAGACAGAATTAAAAGGAAGAAAGAAACAAAGGAATATTTTCATAAGCACCGTTGACGTGAAAGAACAAATGGGTAAAGTGCCTTACTGGAAAGCCCCTAGACCTGATGGAATTCATGGCTTTTGGCTGAAGAGATGCCACGTGGTGCATGAAAGACTAGCAGACCAATTGAATGAGTGTGTCTAGAAAGGTACAGTCGCCGCGTGAATGGTGACTGGGAGGA
>NC_068991.1:36291096-36292947 GCF_001194135.2 Octopus bimaculoides | reverse complement strand
TAACTCGAATGTGGACTCTAAAAACAGAAACAATTCCTATCATAGTAGGCGCCTTAGGTGTGATAAAAAAAATATTCAGACAAATACATAACAAAAACACCAGGACTTACAAATATATATAACATACAGAAAATTGCACTACTGGGCACTGCACACATCCTACGCAAAACACTTTCCATACAGTAACCATAAGAGCATCACAACAAACCACAGCACATACCCAAGGCACACAGAGCTGCGCTCGGTAGTGAAGTGAAAGCACGCTATAAAAATAAAACTACTGAATGATAATAATAAGAGAATGTTATCGCAGGGTGAGAGCAATACTGAAGACAAAGCTGAATGCAAGAAACAGGATCGAAGCGATCAATGCTTTAGCCATATTAGTCGTCAGAATTTCAATATTATTAACTGGTCAATTACTGAAATATGTAATCTTGACAGAAAAATACGAAAACTGTTGACAATGCATAGAATGCACCACGTTAAGACAGATAGAGATCGACTTTATCTGCCAAGAAAAGAGGGATGCCGTGGACTTTTACCACTGGCATTAACAATGAAGATTGCCACAATTGGCCTAGACACCTACCTGAAAAACTCTGAGGACTGGATGTGAAAACTTGTCACAAAATATGAAAACAAGAAAGCATCATACTCAGTAATAAAGCAGGCAAAGGAATATATAAATGAATTCCAAATATAACAAATCTTAGAATTAGACATACTGGAAACAAGCGCAGAAAAAGCTAAGCGCAGAAAAAGCTAAGCGCATGAAAACCCGTGCTAAAACTGCTGCCTTAGATATTCTGACTGATAAATGGCAAGAAAAACCTCTCAATGGCAAATACCTAAAGAGAGCGAATAATGTCGATGTTGACAAAGCCCTTACCCATCAATGGCTAATGGCTTCTGGCTTAAAATCAGAAACAGATGGGTTTATCATGGCAGCCCAAGATCAATGCCTGCCTACAAGGAACTACCAGGCCAACATATTAAATAACCGTAGCTTCACAACATGTCGTGTATGTCAACAACAGAATGAAACCATTGATCATGTTGTCTCCATGTGCAGTCTTCTAGCGCCTACAGAATATCTCAACAGGCATGATAGAGCTGCACAATATATTCACTGGGTAATTTGCAAAAACCTGGACTTGCCCCATGGTAAAAACTTGTGGGAACACAAACCACCTCCAATGCTTGAAAATGAT
Source organism: Octopus bimaculoides (assembly GCF_001194135.2). Taxonomy (NCBI): domain Eukaryota; kingdom Metazoa; phylum Mollusca; class Cephalopoda; order Octopoda; family Octopodidae; genus Octopus; species Octopus bimaculoides. The sequence continues at coordinate 36,291,733 of NC_068991.1, read as the reverse complement.
CACATCTCACTCCACTGGAACTTCACCATTCAAACTGACAGAACGATAGATGCAAATAGGTCAGACTTCATATTGAAAGACTTCAGGCAAAAATCATGCCTCCTCATTGATATGACTGTCCTAATCGATATAAACGTACCTGTCAAGACCTACCAAAAACTGAGCAAGTATAAAGATCTTGAAATAGAAATTAGCAAAATGTGGAACCTGAAAACTAAAATAATGCCTGTTGTCGTAGGTGCCCTAGGAATAATAGCAAAAGAGACTGATTGCTACCTAGCTCAGATAACAGGAAACCCCAAAATTGCAGAAATTCGAAAGATAGTACTCATGGGAACTGCCCATATCCTACGTAAAATACTGTCTATGTAATCTCAAATTTTAAAACAAACTTAATTTTCTTATGGTTTCTTAAATATTCTCTCGAACAACACTATGTATAAAACCAAATGAATGGCACCCTAAGCATGAACTTCTAACTTGTTATCTCTTGAGCTCTCTGGGTGAGACTTGGAGCCAACTTGTACAAATGCAAAGCAATAGTCAAATAGTCAAAATAACAACAACAACAACAATAATAATAATAATAATAATAATAATAATAATAATAATAACAATAAGTAGTAGTAGTAGGAGG
>NC_068991.1:36289384-36290788 GCF_001194135.2 Octopus bimaculoides | reverse complement strand
GAAGAGGAGGAAGAGGATGGAAGAAAAAAAGAAAAGATCCATTTCTAAGTATTTAGAGTCAATTGTCTTGTATCTATGATCTTTTAGATGATATTCTACTTTGCGCTGTCTTTGTAAATTCTTGTTGGTTGTCTTATTCTCGGTTTTCTTTTTTCTTTCCTTTATGAATAATTTCTTTTCATTCTTTGTCCTTTTCTTTGTCATAGTGAATCTCTCTGTCTTCTATTCTTTCTTTTTGATCACCATTATGTTTTGTTATGCAAAACTATGGGATATATAATTTCTTTCATCCTTACACTGAACTTTACTTCTATCAAACTCTCAACTTACTACAATATCTTACCTCAAGCAATGTCAATTGAACAAACTGCGATTTGTAGATTCAGTAGGAAACTGATGTGTTGGGTTGAAACTATAGAATTTCTGTTTAACTTATTCCTTAAACTTTCGGAATAACTTTTTTTATCTTAATTTTATCTATCTCTCAGTTTTGTTTTGTTTCTTTCTTTCTTTTACTGGTTAACATTGACCCGAATATCAGGCGTGACTGTATGGTAAGATGTTTGCTACCCAATCACATGTTTCCGGAGTCAGTTCCACTATGCAGTTTCTTGGGCAAGTGTTCTCTGCTATAGCCTCGGGCCGACCAAAACCTTGTGATTGAATTTTGGTAGATGGAAAGTGAAAGAAGCCCGTCATTTATAAATGTGTGTGTGCGCGCGCGTGTGTATGTTCCCTACCACCGTTTTACAACTGGAGCTTGTGTGTTTACATCGTCGTAACTTAGCGGTTCGCCAAAAATGACCGATAGAAGAAGTGCCAGGCCTTAAATAATATAAGTACTGAGTTCGATTCCTATAATTTCTATCATCCATGAACTAAACTTTACTTATATTAAACTCTCAGCTTACTACAATATCTTACCTCAAGCAATGTCAATTGTATAAACTGCGATTTGTTGATTCAGTAGTATAGCCGCAGTTTAATGACTAAACAAGTAAAATATAAAAAGTACATCTATCTATCTGTAGATAAATTGACAGATAGATAGAGAGAGAGACAGAGAGACAGAAAGACACACAGAGACAGACAGACAGACAGACAGACAGACAGACAGACAGACAGACAGACAGACAGACAGACAGACAGAGCTCAATTGTATATAACGAAATAAAGCACGAGTTTATATTCAGAATTAATTTGAAAAATTCATAGATGGACACCAGTGGTCTTCAAATTGACTTTTACTGAATATCTGGGTGTTGTATTTGGAAAGTTCCTCTGCAAGTCGTTGGCCAGGACAAGTTTTTGTGTTAATAAATAGATAACTAGAATTTCCCCATGCATGTCTCCTCTCTCCGCGTTATAGATGTCAATCAATGACCGATTGGTTTGGTATCATTA
>NC_068991.1:36284643-36289236 GCF_001194135.2 Octopus bimaculoides | reverse complement strand
AATACTTTATTTACCGATTCCAGAAAGTTAAAATTCTTCATTGATTTTGAGCTCAGAAAACCGGAACAAATACAAAGAATTCGTTCCGATGCTCTAACCACTGAGCTAATCAGTTATCTTTACTACTCCTTATACACACAAGACAATATCTAGTAAAATATTGAGTCATGTATGTATCTCTACACATATCCACACACACACAAAACGTATATTTACGTGTATTTGCAAAAATGCGATTATTTGTGGGTTGGGTTGATCACAAATGAGAAAAATTGAAACATTTTACTTTGCTGGCATTTATTTATCTGAGATAATCCTTCTTGACTTTCCAGCTTATAAAGAAACTATTTCCATCCATGACTCCGAGTGGTTTATGTCTAGGCAAGATGCACTATTAAATACCTTGGATTTGTAATTTACAAAAGTGCCAGATAGTTGAGGGAAAAGCTTCTGCTTTTAGTTGCAGCCCATTGCGCTCTCAGTTCAAGTACTGCAGTAGTCGACTTTGATTTTCATCTTTCTAGCTGCTCGATAAAATAAGGTACTGGCGTTGATTTAATGGAGTCAAAATTGATTGTTTAATTTGAGGCAATGTACTTATATTAGAGATTAAGAGATGTGATTAGGAAACACTTAGCCAGCTGAATTTTCAGCCCATACTGATTTTCCTATCAAGCCAATTCATTTCGCCCACGCTTTATGTCCGTTTCTAAATCAGATAAATATTGTAAAGTTTCATTTCTCTCCGTTATAAATATGTGTCCTTGCTAGCCTAATAATGATAGTTTTTTTTTTAATTATTACTTTTATAGCATCGTGTCGAAGTAAAATTCTGACTGAATCACCGTAAGTTTCCTATCTCCAGTATTTAGATAAAATCTTTATTGGGAGACAAATTCATTGCGAAATAGCTTGCAAGCAGACAGACCAACTCTTCATTGTGAAATACCTTGGTAGACGGATCCACTTTTTCTCATTGTATCTCTCTTTGTGTAGTGCTTCTATTTCATGAAGTATACAAATGAAACTGAATATTGAGTGGAGCTGCCATCAGATACAAAATTGTCCCACTATGTGAATAATGCCTTAGGAGGATGCCTTATCTGTTAGCAGTCATCACTGACTTCCTATTAGTAGACTTAACCAAGATTACAACTGGAATTATTATACTCTTTATATTAGAACAATATGACGTTCTTTACATGACAATTTCAACTTAATTATGATCTCCCTTCTACCATTCAAGTTCCATCTCAGACACAGCATTATGTTAACCTTCAATTTCTGTCTTTACTTTTCGTATATGACAAAGGACTCCTTTCGAACGTCGATTTATCTTCCTTCCCATTTCTCCACAGGGCAATTACAATGACTTTCCCTTGACGCAGACGCAACAAAATTACTACTGGATCTATAATTTTATTGGACCTGCAATATCCCCCTTTCTAAAGGTAAAGCGGAGTATATCGCATATCTAGTACATTATCGTATGTGCCCTTCGTTTTGTCGGTTGTGATTTAATAGAGATTTGTCAGCTCTATCTGGCAGGCCAAGTATCAAATATATGTGGAACCTTCTCTAATGACACTATATTGCAGAAATCGGAAAATTAATGAACGCTTTTTTAAACGTCGATAATATTTTTTTTAAGAAAGGGGAAATGAATAGAAAGTAACAAACAATTCAGTTTCATTATAACTCTATTGATTTATTATTTGAGATTTTAACACCAATAACAGCACGTATAGCGGTATTCGCCACAAAAAATAGCCACTAAACTAAACCATGTTTTAAAATATTGTTGCTGTCTACGTCAAAACAAAAACAGATATTTAGCCAGACAGACCTATATGAGCTTACATATATTTACATAAATATAGATGTTTACACTTAGACAAAGAAGCATGCACACACGCACAAATATACATACATAAACTTATATGCATATGTATGTGTAGTATGTATTTGTCCTTGAAGTCTTGAGGCACTTCAAGGACGCCTCCATCATCCACCTCTACAAGCGCAATGGTAACCACCAGGTCTGCGACAATCATCACGGAATTTCACTGCTGTCCATCACAGGCAAGATCCTGGCTAGAGTTTTGCTCAACCGCTTCATTGCACACCTAGAACAAGGTCTCCTACCTGAGAGCCAGTGTGGCTTCCGGAAAGAGCCTGGGACTCTCGACATGGTGTTTGCTGCTAGACAACTGCAGGAGAAGTGTCAGGAGCAGAACATCGACCTCTACTCCACCTACATCGATCTGACCAAGGCCTTTGATACCGTTAGTAGAGAAGGTCTTCGAAGAATCTTGGCGAAGTATGGATGCCTCAGAAAATTCCTCACCATCGTAAGACAACTACATGATGGCATGTTGGCAAGGGTACAAGACAACGGAGAGACCTCTGATCCATTCCCTGTCTCCAACGGAGTGAAACAAGGATGTGTCCTTGCTCCCACCTTGTTCAGCCTTACGTTCTCAGCCATGCTTACAGATACTTCCAGGGACACTGACAAGTACGGGTCCGACGGTTCAGTCTTCAACCTCAGGAGGCTCAAAGCGAAAACCAAGGTTTCAGTAGACACCGTCAACGACCTCCTGTTCGCCGATGACTGCGCTCTCAATGCTGCCACTGAGTCCAACATGCAGCACAGCATTGACTTGTTTTCTGGCGCCTGCAACAACTTTGGCCTTACTATCAATACAAAAAAGACTGAAGTAATGTATCAGCCAGTTCCAACCAAGCCCTACATCAACATCAACGGGCAGCGACCGAACGCGGTGGACAAGTTCACTTACCTTAGCAGCACACTCTCTAGAAATGTTGTCGTGGTTGACGAAATTAACGTCAGACTCGCCAAGGCAAGCGTTGCCTTCGGCAGGCTACGCAAGACTGTTTGGAACAGGAGGGGAATCACCATCATAGCAAAGATCAAGGTGTACCGGGCTGTTGTTCTCACAACGCTGCTTTACGGCTGCGAGTCATCGACGGTTCACCAGCGTCATGCCAGGAAGCTGAACCACTTTCATACAATACGCCTTAGAAAACTTCTCGGCATAAAGTGGCAGGACAGGATCCCGGACACCAAGGTACTAATACACGCTAATCTGCCAGCATCCATACCATCTTGATGCAGTCCCAGCTTCGCTGGGCAGGGCACATAGCTCGCATGTCAGACGATCGATTACCAAAAAGGTTGCTCTTTGGTGAGCTGCAAAAGGGAAAGCGCTCACAAGGCGGCCAGAAGAAGCGCTTTAAGGACACACTGAAAGCCTCACTGAAAGCCTTCAACATAGACCATGACACATGGGAGCAGTCTGTTCTAGACAGAGAAAGGTGGCGATCAGCTGTCCACAAGGGTGCCAACACATGCGAGACCAACAGGATCACTGCTGCAGAAGACCGCAGACAAGCCAGGAAGAACAGAGCTAACAACCCTGTAGCAGGCGCTACCATTCCCTGTCCACACTGTCAAAGACTCTTTCGGTCCCAGATTGGACTCACTAGCCATCTGCGGACTCACAAAACAAGCCCACCCCCACCCTAAGATGACTAGATGGTCTTCGTCGCATCGACTGACAAACTACACATACATGTATTTGTATACACACACACTTACACCCACCACACACACACATGCACATACACACACATACACACACATATTCATATACATTCATTTTATATGGTGACTTCTCCATCTTCACAGAAGATTGCCATCTCTTTGTGCTTCCTCGTTGTCAATGGCATTTATGAATTTCCGCCCATGACCTCCCAAATGATTATTCGGTCTCACTGCAGCTCTGTATGACTTAAAGCATAGGTGACTAACAAAAGTTCTAACTTACTGTTCGCTTCCAACTGGTTAGGTCGGCATAGTTGCTACGCTTCCATTGCCATAGGTTTTTCAGTAACTGGATTGACAAAAGAGGTCACCACAAAAAGACATCTGTACGTCATTGAGGTATAGTGATAAATGTTTGTGCAACACGAGTTCCATACTGAGTCTCCGTGATTATTACGTAGTGACATACTGAAGCGAGAGGACCAGTAATCAAGTGAAAACAAAAGTTTTACGTCAGCATGTCCCTCTCCTGAAAGATCATGTGACAACACTTAGGCGTCCCTCACTCCCGGTGGTTTTACTGTGTGCCCTGGCAGCAACCACTTGTATTTCTGCGTTCCCGTGCTCAAGTGGTTTATCATTACATACGCTAGTTAACCATAGCTGTGACACTGACATGTGTTATTTTCCGGGTCAGAGTAGACCTGAGAACAATAATGGCCAAGTAGTGGTCCACTATATATATATAGTCAAACTAAACAACAAGGATATCCAAAGTTAATGCAGTACGATCGTTTCATGCGACTCCATTTAATTAAGCAATGTGAACATTACATCAAATATAAAATGCCGAGCAGTCCTCAGCTGCACAAAGATATAGAAATTTACTGAAATTACATTTCAACAGAAAATATGTCCTTCTGTTGAAATGTAATTTCAGTAAACCTCTATATCTTTGTGCAGCTGAGGATTGCTCTGCATTTTACATTTAATGTAATGTTCACATTGCTTAATTAAATGGAGTC
>NC_068991.1:36282783-36284357 GCF_001194135.2 Octopus bimaculoides | reverse complement strand
TATATATATACGAGGTCTGATCAATAAGTATTAGGACTGTTGCCATACTATCAAAGCTAAAGCACGCAGAGTAAAGCCGTATGGTAAAAATTGACCTTAAACTGAGCTGTGCATGTGCACTAAGTTTTAGCGTTCTAGCTCACTTCCACTGTATACAGTAGTGCTTAGAAGGAAGGCGTTTAGCGTGTGATCATGCATTGATCATGACAAGGAAAATTGTCATGGCGATACCTGCTCAGAACCTTACACAATGTTGCAGAAAGTGTATGGAGAGGAGTATATGAGTCACAAATAAGTGTATGAGTGGTTCAGACGTTTTCAAGATGGCCAAGAAAATGTCGATATTGACGAAAATTCTGGGAGATCCGCAACCAGCAGAACTGAGAAAAACATCGCAGATGTGCGTGCAGCTGTGAGGAGAAATCGTCGAATTCCCATCCGTGAGTTATCAGTTCAGTCCGTTATCACTGAAGATTTGGTTATGAGACGCGTGTCTGCCAATTTTGTACCAAAACTGCTTTCAGTTTTGGTACAAAATTGGCACTCGGTTTTCAGTTGCACAAAATCTCCTTGATTGTATAGAGAACGACAAAAACTTTTTGAAAACTTTGCGTAGGCCTCTGAGCAGTTATCACCAAGATTCTGGAAACATTTGATGCAGATTCTCTGCTCAATTTTCTTTGTCATGGACAATGTGAGGATCACACGCTACATACCTTCCTTCCAAGCCCTGCTGCAAACAGCGGAAGTGAGCTAGAGCGACAAAACTTAGTGCGCATTCACAGCAGAACCCAGAGTATATCTGTGTCAAGCGGCTTTACTCTGCCTGCTTTACCTTCGTTATTATGGCAGCAGTCCGGTTATTTATTGATCAGACCACGTATAAGCATGTATGTGTGTGCGCGCGCGCGTTTGCGTGTGTGTGTGTGTGTGTGTATTAAAGCACATTATCATAACAGTAAAGTTATACACACTCATTGCATAACTGATATCAAATATATGATATATCTTCATACATGCGTGAGAATATTAAAAAAGGAAACTCTCTGCAGTTTGCTGTCTTTACTGTCTAGACTAAAGTCAATATGAATATGAGTTAGTGCGTGTATATATATATATGTGTGTGTGTGTATGTGTGCGTGTGTGTGTGTGTATGTATATATGTATGTACGTATGTATGTATGTATATATGCTCACAGAAACACACACATGTACACAGACACACATACACACATATGTATAATATATATAGGGAGAGAGAGAGAGAGAGAGAGAGAGAGAGAGAGAAAGAAAGAAAGAAAGAAGGAAAGAAATAAAGAAAGAAAAAAAGGAAGAGAGAGAGGGGAGAAAGAGCGAGAGAGAGAGAGTGTGACAGGGAGAGAGGGAGGGAGAGAGAGAGAAGAGAGAGAGCTCTTTGTGTATATGTTTTCCAAACTACTTTTGTACGCTTTTCATTCTCATACATATTCATTATCTTTAACCGTTGTCGCCGACCATTTCTTTGTATCAGTCACATTCTATACGAGTATCAGAATTCTGATACTCGTTAGCTCTCCAGCTCCCCACTCTCTCAG
>NC_068991.1:36275895-36282371 GCF_001194135.2 Octopus bimaculoides | reverse complement strand
ATATATATATATATATATATATATATACACAATACTTACATATGTGTGTGTGTTAAAAGATACATACAAATGTGCAAATATGAAAAATTATATGCATGCATATGTGTGTGTATGTTTGAGTGAGAGTATATATGTGAATATACACACAAAGGAAGAAAATACACACGTACATACACATCTTAAATATTTTTCTTTCACTTTGTACCTCAGGTAATATGAAAAAATAAGCAAGTTACTAAATAAATAAATAAATACAACATATCAAATAGCCTGATCGCTGACAGACGATTTTTCTCGACATATTGGAACTTTATGTTCGGTCAACATCCGTAATGATACACCAAAAAAAAAAAAAAAAAAAAAAAAACATGCCAATAAAAGTCTATAGTTTTATAGAGTAGCAGTACATATTGATTACAGTATTTTTGCACACACACATACACACTCGCACATGCGTGTACACATACATACCGACACACACATTGTGTGTGTGTGTGTGTGTGTGTGTGTGTGTAATTATACATGCGCAAGGGATAGAACGAGAAACTAATGTGATGTACAAATTTCAATGTAAACTTTACTACTCAAACCATTACATCGGACACATTTGTACACTTTTTCATTGGTTCACCATATATTTTCAACACGGAGACATTGCAGCACATTTTGATAGAGAAGACATAAACATAATTACATATTTCTCTTTAGAGTGAACCCCTACTTCTACAATTGTTTACAAAGAACTTCATAAACCACTGGCAAACATGATTTGTAACATGACTTACAAAGTGAACACCATATGTTAATTTTTCTCAGTGAACCTAACTTCGGGGGCGGAAATTGGTTTAAAAGTACGAGCAAATTGCTAAATTTGATAAAATTTAAGAGATTTTTTTGTCCAAAGGTGCAAACGTTATTTTGTCTTCTCATTAATAAAGAATTGGGAGTTGATGGAGTTTCCCGAATATTTGGACTGGGGACTGGTATTCGTCAGTCTGAGTACTGCATTATGCAATTCCTGTTTGCTAACCTAACAACGCTAAACTATATTTAAATATGATCTGGGTTAGCCGATTCAGTTTCTAAGTTCATATTAGCCTATTGAGAAAATTAACAAACTTTCAGCATTACTTAATCAGATTTCTAAATATCAACACCGACCTTTCTTGGTGTAGAGTCAGCCAAATATAATAATGGTTTAAAACTTTGGTATACGGCCAGTAATTTTGTGCGAGGGAACTAGTTGATTACATCGACAGCACTGCTCAACGGCAAATTACTTTATCGACCTCGAAAGTATGAAAGGCAAAGTCGACCTCAGCAGAATTTCACCTCAGAACCTGAAGACAGACGAAATACCGCTAAGCATTTCATTCGGCGTACTACCAGCTCGCCGCCTTACTGCCAATAATAATAATAATAATAATAATAATCCTTTCTACTATAGTACAAAGCCTGAAATTTGGGGGAGGGATTAAGTCGATTACATCAACCTCAGTGCGTAACTGGTACTTATTTAATCGTACCCGAAAGGATGAATAGCAAAGTCGACCCCGGTGGAATTGAAACTCAGAACGTAGCGACAGATGAAATGCTGCTAAGTATTTCGCTCGGCCTGTTAACGATTCTGCCAACTCGCCGCCTTACTATAATAATAATAATAATAATAATAATAATAATAATAATAATAATAATAATAATAATAATAATAATAATAATAATAATAATAATAATAATAATGGCTCTCATGACTTCTGATCTTAACTGATTGGAAGTGGTATCATGTACATGTTTTGGCTTGGTTTAAAGATATGCAACAGCAAATATTTTGCTCAATACCATAGATTAGCTTGTCGGTTGTTTGACTTTAACCAGTTGAGCATGTCCCTTGGTGACTGACGATATGTGCATCTCTGATCACAAGCAGAAGTAGTGAGGGAACATCATAACTATGCGTTAAGAGGAATTCTTGGGGGGGGGTGAAGATTTCAACTCTGTAAACATGGGTGTTCCGTTCAACATCCTTAAACAGCCCTTATTCAGTAGCTTAGTGGTTGAATAGTCATGGTTTGTTTTATGTACGCAGGTATCAAAATTTGCTATTAAATGCATTTCTTTTCTAATCATTCAAAACGTACGCAATATAGAATCTGCCAGAGACCAAAGTTTAGGTTGTTGGCTGTATAAATCCAATATGTCAAGGTGTAGAATGACTTTGTGTGAGAATAGTTGTTCGTGAATGTAGTTTGTTAAAGTTTATTCAGTCTTGGTTTGACTTTTTCTATGAATATATTTTCTTTTCTTCATCTGTGCTTTATCTGTGGTATTGGCTGAACAAAGGTAAAGTGGAAAGACTTGAAACTTGGGTGACTTGTTTTATGCATATATCCATTGTCTCAAAAATGATACACTAAATACTCCGTTAATATTCCTAGCCGTTAGTGATGCTGTATTTCCAAGAAAGAACTCATATTTCAAAACTGTACGAATTTCCGACTTATCCATCTCTAAACAAAAATAGCAAAAAACGATTCATAGATACTCTATAAAGCGCAAAATGAGTTAGAATAAAGAAATAGATATGTCAACTTTCTAACAAAAAATATTGTCAAAATATAATAATGGTGCAAAATTAGCATCTGTCGAGGTTTACCATATACCTTACTGCAAATTTCATACTTGACGACCCAGTACTTGCATCGCAAGTGACTTGATCTGGCATCGTGTGCTGAAACAAAAAAACAATTGCAGCGTGGAAGATGTTTGTAAACCATTCCAGATCACACAAAAACCGTTAGTTTCACTTCAACATAAAATTTCATTTATGTCAAAATATTTACGTCGCTTTGAAACCGCGACCTGTTCACAAAAGTGATACAGCACGAAGTTTTGCCAATAAACAGGTCATGGATTCAAAGCGAAGGTGAGGGTAAAAATTTAGATTACGATTTATTTTGTTGTTTTTCTCTTCCCCCAATGGAGCACGCGTGTGTTACTTTGGCATCATCAATCCATAAAATAGGAGGAAAATATTGAAAACTATCAATACATGTGAGAGTGAAAAGGGAGGGTGGTTTGGGTTGTGCTAGAAACAATAGTGAAACCTTCCTTGAATTGTTTACCTTTTCCTCTGAATATATTAACAATTTGTTTTGTTTTGTGCTTTTTACTGAAAAGACTCCTCCCATGATTTTTAAGTTAAAAAGGAAAATGGCCACAATCGATCCGAATAGTTATTATTGTAAGGATTATAGCATTCCAAACAGCCATAACAACAAAATCACTTGAAAATTCTTTTACAAAAAATATACGGGTATTTAAAAAAACTTTCATTCAATAAATAATGTTTTTACATTACATATACATTAATAAAATAAACTGTCGGTTTCCCACATAGCGAATTAAAACTCGATATGAAAACATTAAAAGAGAAAGTGAGACTTTGCAAATATAAATGCAATACTCCGTAGTGAACGCAATGAATATTTAAATTTGTGAAGAACTGGACGCAGTGAATGCAATGAATATTTAAATATGCGAGAAACTGGAGTTAAAAAAATTCATTAAACTTGAGGAATCTAAATGATAGGAAATTTCTTAGAACATGAATTTATAAAAATATTTCCTGACCGTCAACCCTTTCGTAATTGATATCTTTTAGTACTTTTAGTAATTGTTACATACATAATTAATAAGCAGCTTTCTCCATTATAGTATAGATATGTATATATGGATATATATATATATATATATATATGTGTGTGTGTGTGTGTGTGTGTGTGTGTGTGTGTGTGTGTGTGTGTGTGTGTGTGTGTGTGTGTGTGTGTGTGTGTGTGTGTGTACCTATATATGTATATATATATATACATACATACATGCATGCATACATACATACATACATACATACATACATACATACATGGTGGTTATCTACTCTTTATATAGAGTTTGACCACTTCCTGTACCTACACCTTAAAACCATCATGGCATCTGATGTGGCTTTTTTAAAACAAACAATATTTTGAATAGACACCCACATAGATTGCATATCCGATTTGGACCACCAAAAGCTGCAGGTAAGTTCTGATCTTTGTGGACCTTAAAATGTATTTTGAGACCTCCGTTAGATTTTCAAAGCTTCTGGCATACATTGTATTGAAAGGCGTACACAGACATTTAGGCATTTGGAAAACGAACCTTTAATGTTTAAAATGCGATGAATGCATTTTTGGTCGAGTTGTTCTAACAATTTAAAATGTCTTTCATAACATGTCCATATTTCACAAGAATGCAACAGATGGTAAGATAAATGATTTGTAAAAAGCCAACTTTGTATTATTTATATGTCGCTGACGTCAAACGCGTGACTCCAAGCCAGCAAATGCTTTTGCTGCCCTTTGAATTTGCAGATGTATTTCTGTAGCCATATTTCCATATTTCCATACATACATATATACATACATACATACATACATTCATACGTACGTACATACTTACATACATACGTACGTACGTACGTCGTACGTATGTATGTATGTATGTATGTATAGTCAAGTTGGTGGTAACCTTTATGGACAGGCCAAATTCCTTAAATAGTTTAGTCATGTCCTTCCTGAACCTGTCGTTGTTGTGGCCGTTCATATAACTTGATATAGCAATACAGACGTCGAACAATGAGTCACCTTCTCTTTTAACCCAGAAGGAATCGTCGTAAACCAGGAATAACTTTCTGGTATTCATGAAAATTCTGATGTCAAGGTCATTAATGCTGGTGTATTGCTCAGCAAAAGTTAGGGACTTCAGAAGGAGGGGCTTACATATGGAAGGGTAGAAGTTAATAACGTCGAACTGAGTGAATCTACAACCTGATTTATTCTGGACACCGCGGAACCAGTCGACCGCGCCTGCGCTGGAGTTCCATTGTTCCACGTCTCTATGGGGAGATTTGAAGGGGCTGAAATCGTCGACTTCGTCGAGTTATACATCTCGGATACCCTCAAGAGACGTACCCATCCACAGAGGCCGACCCTCTATATGGAAGACGGCTTGGTTATCTCAAAGCATATGAACGGCCACATCATGGACAGGTTCAGGAAGGACTTGATAAAAATATTTAAGGATTTCGGCTTGTCCGTAACGGTTACCACCAATCTGACTACGGTCGATTTCTTGGATGTAACCTAAGACCTGAGTACGGGCAAGTATTACCCGTACAGAAATCCTAACGAGGATACAGTATATATCCACAAGAGCTCAAACCATCCTCCTGCTGTAATTAGAAAACTGGTTCCAGACATTAGTAAACGACTATCTATCTTCTCGGCCAATAGAGAAATCTTTAACAGGGCTGCCCTCCCCCCACTACAACGATGCTTTTGATAGGAGCGGATTTACTGAGAAGCTCACGTATGTGGACAACCCCAAACACCCTCCTCTCATCCCAAATGGATTAGGAGAAGAAAAATTATATGGTATAACACCCTTTCAGCCTAGACGTTTCCACCAACGCAGCTCGAGGCTTCCCGTCGCTAATTAAGGAACACATCCCCGAGAACATAGGCATTACAAACTCTTCAAACCCTATAATGTCAAAGCGAGTTACTCCTGCTTAGACAACATCGCATGTAACATCGCGCGCATCAACAGACGTAAAATGCACCGACGCCAACCCAAACCCAACCTGCATCTTTGGGAACCCAACCATGTGCCCTCTAGAAGGATCTTGCCACTCAAGGGCCATAGTATACAGAGCCACTATTGCACCATCCGATGCATTACTAGGCACTATACGAGTATGACAGTTAATGACTTCAAAGAAAGATACTCCCAGCATATGCACTCGTTCAGATCCAGGAAAGAGAGAAATCTACTCCACTGTCTCGTTTTCTCTGGAGAGTCTGCGATCTTCGAGATGAAATACTCAGCATGAAGTGGATTATCGTCGACAGAGCGCCACCATATTCACCCAGCACCACCAACTGCCAGCTCTGCCTCCCCGAAAAACTGCATATCCTCCAACAACCCGCAGTATCCTTCAACATAAAATACGAATTATCGTATTGTTGTTACCAAAGGTATGCCCTTCTGGCAAATTTCGGGCCTCTGACTTCCGACAACCCGGATATAGCACCTTAGCCCCAGCTGCTACTCTGCACCGCCTGCACTAAGGTCACCGCTACCGACCAGCCCTATGAGCAGGACCGCCAATTACCAATCCTCCAACGTTTACCAACCCCAACGCATACCAATCCCCCAACGCTTACCAAACCCAACGCTTGTTATGCGCATATATTCACACGCACGCGCGTGCGAATGCACATGTACACGCGCATGCGTATCTACGCACACTGCTATACGTGCATACAGGCATGCGAATATACATATGTACATAGGAAGGAATACCCATGTGTTTGTGTGTGTATGCGTGTATGTGTGTGTATGTATATATATATATATATATATATATATATATATAT
>NC_068991.1:36274765-36275553 GCF_001194135.2 Octopus bimaculoides | reverse complement strand
ATATATATATATATACTGCATATGTGGGAAATCCTGCCTATAGGTGTGCTTGTTTGTGGAGATGTTAGCTAACTCCTCCTACATCGCGATATCGATATTGATTAAACTTGACACGTGAGTAGAACTCATGTCTGGAAACCTCACGGCATACTCAAATTGTTGAAAAACATCGACAATAGGAATCCTGGAAGGGATTCTTATATATAACTAATATATTTTATTTTACCAGCCAAGGGAAATAACCCATACATTTTCCTATATTATTTGGTATAAATCAAATTGAGTATGTTTATTTCTTAGTATTTGAACTGTTAGAATTATTTTCGCAATTTATCTAGTACAACCCTTAAACAAGTAATATTCTCTGGGAACGCACAAAAGCCCTTTTCAGAGTTATTTACTTTGAATTGTTATTATCTCATATCTAATTAGCCTGTTATTACGTAACATACTTCACGAATTTAATATACGTACCTTGTTGGTGCTTCCTCCTAAGTTCTATATACTCTGGGAACACATTAAAGCCCTTTTCGGGGCTACTTTATTTGAATTCTTACTATCGAGTAACTAATTGCATGTTATTACATAACTGACTTCACAATTTGGGTATTCATAACTTATTGGGAACTCCTAAAAACAAGACAGTTCGGTATTCTCTGTAAATGCACAAAAACCGTTTTAAGGGCTACATACTTTGTATTGTTGTTAATGGATTAGTGAAATAATTATGAGAACGGAACCAAGGGATAAACCCCGCTTTACCGGATACGTCAGCTAGTATATATATA
>NC_068991.1:36259581-36274393 GCF_001194135.2 Octopus bimaculoides | reverse complement strand
AGAGAGAGAGAGAGAGAGAGAGAGGGGTGTAACAGCGAAGGAATATCAGTCATCAATGATAACTTTTGTATTTTATTTTGCCAAGAAAAATCTAATTAAAATAAATATTCGTTATGTAGATCCATGGGCAAATTAAGAAAAGCAGTAATGTCCATTAGTAGAATCAAAAAAGAGAGAATGGTTTGATTATAATCCTTGGCGAGGGGAATAGATGTTGCCAGTTCCAATGTTGGATAAGGACTAAAGTAAGAATGAGTATACTACACTATAGTAGGAGGAGGACAGGCAGGTGGTGTGCATTTGATATAGACTACAATAATTATCATTGATGAGTAATATTCCTTCACTGTTATACCTTTTTATTATATATATAAATATACAACTTTTCTATTATATATCCAAATTAAACTTCTTTATTAAATCTTGCCAAATGGTTTGTCTTTTCATCTGCTTTAATCTATGCCTAGCTGCTTTAGAAGAAACCACTCCTAGCCGCTTCCGAGAATCTGTCTCAACATCACATTTTCAACTGCAGTTCAAACCTGAATTTTAGTGGCATATCAATTTGAGCACTCAGAGTGCATACCTATTACTCTGAGTCACACTGATGAAAACATAAATACATATATACATAAATATTTATATATGTATATATATACATGCATAGAAATATAGATACATAGATATATAGATATATGGATGTATGTATGTACGTATGTATGGAGTGAAATGAAATTTACAATATTAAACGATAAATGCAAATTGCGCATGTGATGTAGCAACAGCAATTATACAAAATTTATTGCACTAATTGAAATCGTCAAACGTAAAAAATACTCTGTCTCCAATACAAGAACGTCAAGAATGATGACAAGACAATAACAATAACAACCACAACAACAGCAACAACAATAATAATGATAATCTCTGTAAATTGAGATGGACAGTTAATAGCTTCGATATGACTTATAAAATGCCGTTCCAGAAAAAGGGAACAATGAATGTTGGTATGTGTGTGATTAGCGACGCTGAATATCGCAATCCAAGACTATTGTCATCATCACCACCGTCATCGCTGCTGTTGTCGTTGTCGTCATCCTCATCATCATCAACAGCAGCATTCACAACAATAACATCAATAGCACCAGCAGTTATCGTGTCACAGCGGTAGAAGCAGGAAAGTAACCAACGTCATTTTCCGTAATGATGGTGATAATGACGATGAGAACGTTGAAGAGAAGTGACCATTAATTATTATTAAATTCCGCTATTAAGGCGGCGAGCAGGCAGAATCGTTAGCATGCTGGGCTAAATGCATAAATATATATCGTCTGTCTTCATGTTCAAATTCCACAGAGGTCGACTTTGCTTTTCATCCGTTCGAGATCGAGAAAATATGTATCAATTAAGAACTGTCGTCCATGTAATCGACTTATCCCTCTCTCTAAATAGCAGAACTTGTGCCAAAATTTGAAATCCTTATCAAACTTTGCTAGACGAGTTAAATATTTTGACAAATTTGACCACCAAATGGTTGGCATGTGTTACTAGTGGAGTCCAAGACACACAAATTATGCTATTTTCGGTGCTCACGCGATGCATCGTAGTGTGAGTCGACACAAAATCTAGCCTTTGTCGGGTTTTGATCAATGTGGATCATTCTAAAGCCAACCATTGTTATCTGGTGGTGGCTTTCAGCCCCGTCTATTCTTATGGGAACTATATCGAATCGCGCTTTCACTCTGTCAAAGATATCCTTTCGCAATATTTTTATATATTTTAACATTTGAGACATTGCTTTGGAGGATGAATATCTTAAATGGCAATTCAGTTGAACTGGAACATATGGGATCAGTTTGTAATAAAGGTGTAAAAACAGAGACCAAAATGATGCCGTATTGTATAACCACCCTAGAGTAGGAACAACAATGGTTACAACAAGGATCCAACGAAAAAGTAACCACCTGGTTCCACAACTTGTTAGTGACAGTAGCCGAATCTCCTTTACATTATATAGAGGTAACATATTGAGAAATGTAGCTTTGTATAAAAGTAATCATCAAATCCCCAAGGTTAAGATACGAACAGGCCATTTAAATGGCCTGGTCGATGAGGTCAATAGGACTGATTTCGAACGATCGCGTACATTTTCTCAATCGGGAAACTTAAGACCATCTTTTCTCATCGTCCACGTGTCACACACCATACAAGTAGAGGGGAATCTCGTGCCACTTTTACGTGATAGTTATCAGTCCCGGATCGCCTGCATCTCGTTGTTCATAGCGATATCTTGTCTTTACAACTCCAGCACTCGACGCAAACTCATATTTTCAAGACTTGAAGTGTATGTTCATGTTTCACAGTAACTGTAGCTACCGTACGTTTCAGCGCCGATTTAAACATCTTACCTCGTAGATGATAAGTTTTTGCGATTCTGTCTACAGGACGACTTCCACCAGCTTTACAAGACCGTGAGCAATGAGCTGACATGCCTCTGTGTTAACTTTTTTTCAGTTGAAAACTGAAGCTGAGTCTCAGTGTGAGTAGGCGATGATGTGGGGTTATAGAATCTGACACGATTGGCGTCGGTTGACAGTTGGAAGTTACAGCAGTACGACAGACATTAATCTTTCTGGTTAGGTTCTCACCTCTGTTGTAGGCGTCAAGTGCGGAGGGCTGGTTCTTTAAAAAATGCTGAGGGTAATCATATTGTGAAAATAAGTGGAAACTGGGATGCGTCCTTTTCATCGCTGCACCCACATAGTGAATGAGGGATATAGAATTCAAAACCTTTTTCTTTGACCAATTCCTCATCCCGGCGTGCTAACAGTTCTGCCAAGTCACCACCTTAAAAATACTAATAATAATCCTTTTTACTAAAGGAGTAAGGCCTGAAATTATGGGGGAGGGGCTAGTCACTTGCATCGACCCCAGTGTTTCACTGATACTTAATTTATCAATCCCGGAAGGCTGAAAGGCAAAGTCGAGCTCGCCGGAATTTGAACTCAGAATGTAACGACGTGCGAAATACCACCAAGCATTTCGTCCAGTGTGCTAACGATTCTGCCAGCTCGCCGACTTAATAATAATAATAATAATAATAATAATAATAATAATAATAATAATAATAATAATAATAATAATAATAATAATAATATGGCTCACATGGTTTTGATCCTAAATATTTGGAAGTGTTATCATGTACATTCTTTTGTCTTGGTATAAAAGATGGGCTACAGTAAGTATTCTGCTCAATACCACAGATTTGCTTGCCAGTTGCTTGACCTTAACCACTTGAGCATGTCCCTTAGTGTCTGGTGATATGTGCATCTTTGGTCACGAGCAGAAGTAGTGGTGGAGCATCATAAACGGACAAGAACTGAATTAGCAAAGCTAGACAAAAGAATTAGGAAGGAATTCAATATGAATGAAGGACTCCACCAAAGGGCAGGAGTAGCAAGATTATACCCACTAGAAAGGAAGGTAGAAGAGGGTTAATATCAGTGGAAGACTGTGTGGAGTTAGCTACAGTAGATATAGACTCCTATGTAGGTAATAGTGAAGAAAGTTTATTAAAAGCTGTTGGAGTCACAGCAAGACATGAGCAAACCAAAACACCAAACGAACTTAAAAACCAGAAAAAAGAATAGAAATTATCTGAGTGGCACGAGAAGACAATGCATTGTAGATTCCCAAATATAGTAGTAGCAAATAGTAGTAATGAGACATAGTTATGGTTGCAGAAAGGAAAGCTGAAGAGGGAGACAGAAAGTTTGTTAGTAGTTGCACAAGATCAAGCATTAAGAACTAATTGGATAAAAGCCAAAATAAACAAAAACTAAGTAGATTTCCAAAGTAGATTATGCAAATTAAAAAAGGAAAGCGTTACTCATATAATAAGTGAATGCATCATGCTGGCACAGAAAGAATACAAGAAAAGACATGACAATCTAGGGAGAGCAATCCACTTGGAGCTTTGTAGAAAGCTAGGATTTGAACATACTGATAAATGGTATGAACATGGACCTAATAAAGTACTAGAAAGTAAGAAGTACAAAATGTGGGACTTTAACATTCAGACTGACAGAATAATAGAAGCTAGAAGGCCTGATTTGGTGGTTGTAGTAGTAGTAGTAGTAGTAGTAGTAGTAGTAGTAGTAGTAGTAGTAGTAGTAGATAAAGAGGATAGAAAATGCCAGATAATTGACTTTGTAGTCCCAAATGATGAAAAAATTAATATGAGAGGTATAGAAAAAATAGCAAAGTACCAGGACCCAGCTATTGAATTACAGCGACTATAGGAAGTGCGGGTAAAATGTATCCCGGTAGTTATACGTGCATTGGGAACTATCCCTACAGATTTGAACAGATGGATAGAGAAGAAGAAGAAGAAGAAGAAGAAGAAGAAGAAGAAGAAGAAGAAGAAGAAGAAGAAGAAGAAGAAGAAGAAGAAGAAGAAGAAGAAGAAGAAGATTGAGGAAGAGGGAGAGGAAGGATTTTTTTATCTTTCAAAAGCACAAGGCCAGTTTGTTTGACAAGCCAGTGATGGAATAAGTTTTGGTATTGAAAAATCGGTCGCTGACCAGAATCTGCACGTTGCATGTGGTTGGAGAATTATATACCCTGATATAAAATAGTATTTTCCCAATCGTAACAAATAAGTTTTTATATCTACAAACATAAATTTATAATAGCCCCGATACAAGTAGCTCCATATATATTTCCTTTTACTGTTTGAATGCAATATAGGAAACTGTATTTATTGTTCATTTCGACCAATATCATTTCACAGAATCATGAACTATTAGGTAGGTGTAAGACAAGATTAGTTTATGGATATTAGGTTAGCTATAAATTCATTAAGAAAAGTAATTAACAGAGTTGCCAATTGACTCCATTCCAAGAATGCAAATAAACTCTTACTGTTTTGTTCTCTCTTCGATAAATATGGGTTCTTGTAGGTATAAAGGAGGCATATGTTTATGTTAGCAAGTGCACAATGTAACGCAAGTAAGTGAACCAAATTTTCTTTCTGTTTTGAACAATGTATTTGCACCAGTGAGTTATGATGTTTCTAATTTTGTCAAATATTAAGATAAATTTTCATGCTGTATATACTAACACACTAAGACATGCCGTGAAATTGATTTTTGCTTAAAAAGTAAAAATAAACAACTAAAGCAATTTCGAATCTCCTTTAAATTCTCTCCAGGTCTAACATATACATGATTGAGTAGCTATCTCACAGACTTTGACCTCCTTACTGTTATATTATTCTGCACCAGTTACATTAATTATGGTTTCTACTGTCAAAGAGGATGAAGATCTTGGTTTTCTTACTTATTTCTTTCTTCTCGTTCCACTTTATGCATCAACCTTCTTCGCGTTTTTTGTTAACGTTTTTCATGCTCTCTCATAGACCAACGTCTCGGCTTTTAAATACACGTAACGTTATGAACTAAACCTGGAGGATTTAATGTATCTTACAGCATGAAAATATTAGTTGCTCTTCTGTAATTGTGTACATTAAATAATATTTATCTCTCACTGGATAGAGTACTATATAACAATAAATTCAAGTGGATAAAACAGCAACAACAATGATCTCAACATGGTAAGAATCAACACAGACACCTAAACAATATCGACGGGATTGTCATTTTAGAATATGAACTACCAGAGGACTTCGGTGCCTGGACACCGAAAAACAATACCACCACAACCAACAACAACAACAACAACAATTACACCCCTGGAATATACGGTGCAGTACAGCTAGATACGGATGAAATGCATGCCTTAGAGTTACCACCGAAATTCGCTACATATAAAAAGGTCAGAAAAATTGATTGTCGATCTGAAATTGAAAAAACGCTCTTAATAATAAGATGAAGGTTAGAACAATACAACAACAACAGCAACAACACAAACATACGAAATCAAAAGAACAACAATAGCAATGTTAATGTTTATAACAACAACAATAGTGACAATAACAATAACAACAATGATAACAACAACAATGACAATAACAACAATAACCGCAACGCCCCCCACAAAGACAACAATATCAACAAATATATCATCCACACTGCACCGCCACCAACACCAACCACAACAATAACAACAGCCACAACAACAATAACAACAATGAACACAACACAAGCAATACCACCACCACCACCACCATCAACAACAACAATTCCAGCAACCGTAACAACAACGATAGTAACACCAGTAGCGCCCTACACTCTGTCTTTTATAATCTCAACAACAAATCATACGACATGACGAGGATCTTGCCCATAGACTTACCCTTCAACAAAAGGGTATGTATCCTGCTACAGACTGACAGTCTGTAGTAAGATTTCCTTAGCTAGAAATAGACTCTGACACATCTTAGACCGGCGTAACAAAACCACTAAAAAACATCTATTGACAAAGGCCTAAAAAAACTGAAACAACGAATTTGGAACAAGGAATTAGTGTGCCTCCCTACGGACAAGTCTGGCACACTGTCAATAGACAGCCTACAGAAATATGTCCAGGCCATGCTACAAAATATCAATATAGCATGAGAGAAGTTGCACCACATGAACATGAAAGAGTGGAAAAAATTCTCAGTGCACACATGAGAATGTGGTGCAACATACTCCAACCCAAGACACGGACTGCAAAAAATTTCCAGGCATTCCACAACGATGTTCCCACGCTACACGGGTTACGTGAGGACCATAAACCCTATGTACATATTTAAGTTAGTTGAAATATGCTTATGACATATTTCAACTGCTAAAAGTCAAATACACTGCAGTTATCGTGGAGAATATATCTCTCTTATGGCAAAAAGGTGTGAAAACTCCCGGTTGGTTTAGCGTCGCCATCTATTAGGAATCCCAGACATCGATGTTTCAAATTTCTTGGCTCTTATCAATGAGATGTACCTAAGAGATGCAACTGTGAACGAACTTATGAAGCCATAGCTTTTTGCATAATTTCAGAAGTCAGTGCATTTAGTATGTCTTTCCGTCCGTTTGTTTATTACTATACCTGTGTGACTTCTGAAAATATTATTCAGGTGACGCAACGCACTCCTTATTTTTTACTTGTGTGTGTGTGTGTGTGTGTGTGTGTGTGTATGTATGTATGTATGTATAGATAGATAAATAGATAGATAGAAAGATCACTAAATGCGACTAGGGTGTTAAGAAACACTTACATTTCTAGAAATAAGAGCTAAACCACTCTTATACTGTAGTTAACACGATTTAGCTTTTATTTCTAGCAATTTAGGTGTTTCCTAACACCCTAGTCGCATTTAGTGACATTTGTAATTCTTCTTTTTGGTGAAACATTGCAAACTGCTGTTTATATATCTAATTTCATACACATGAAATTGCTCAAAACGCAAAAATTGCCGCATATGGGTTCGAATGCGGTACCACACAGTTGGAAAGTGATCTTAGTAATCATACGTATAACTATATAGCTACTGTGATATCCTTTGTGTACTGGTTTTATTACATATACACATATTTATTGTGCCTTGGTTCTATAACATATCTGCAGAGTTATTGCGCAATCTTTAAAGCGAAGTCTATCCGCTACGATCACCACCCACCTTCTGCTTTACCTGGCAATTTTAGTGAAGGGAAAAAGTGGAAAACAAAATTAGAGACGAAAAGCATTGAACTCGCTATGAAGTGACGTAGTTTTGTAGTTGAAATGATGTTCTGTGTTGCCGAGATAAAGTTTGAATAGCAGCATCAAGAGCATCAGGGATTATAAATGTGGATTTAGAGAAACAGTTCAGGTATATTGTATTTCCAGCTTATAGATATTTACCATATTCTTATCAGTTGGAAAACTGATTTCCGTAACAAGAGCGTTATGTGTCGTTTTAAGTTTTTTCTTCTTTCTTTCTAACGGAAAAGTGTTTGGCCTTTTATGCTTACATTTGATAAATGTTTACACTGTAATGTTCGCTTGATATTTATTTCCAAAGATATAAGATAACTTTAAATTTCTAGATGTTTCGTATCTTCATTAGTGTAATCGTTTCTGTGAATGGCACCTATACAATTCTGACTAAAACGCAATCATATTCCAAGAGGCTATAATTTTACAAGAAATGCCAGTTTGATAAGCCTTACGTATCTTTATATGACGTTTCAATAAGCTGAAGTAGTGGAAGTATTTGTGGGGATGCTGGTGGGCGTTGATTTTCATAATAAAGGGAAATATTTGGGAAACCCTTCTGCTTTCGTGCAGCACGTACATACATATATTTGTGTGTGTGTGTGTGTGTGTGTGTGTGTGCGTGCGTGAGTGTGTATATGCGTGTGTGTATGCGTGTGTGTGCGTGTGTGTGTGCGTGCGTGTGTGTGTGTGTGAGCGTATATATGCTTGTATACGTATGTAGACGTTGTGAACGCAGGTATTTTATGTCTGTGTATGTTATTATTTTTTGTGCGAATATGTATGAGTATATATATGCCTTTATAACTTAGTATATATATATATATATATATATATATATATATATATATATATATACTTTTATATTTTTATCTTTTTTTCTTTTTACATCTATTAGAGTTACTTTCCTTTTATTTAACGGTTTTCCGTAGCAATTGTTGGCATTTAATAGCTCACGAGAATATACCGTAGCTCTTCGCTCCGACATTCGAAACACTGAGTACTATTAATGACAACCGTTTACTGTTTACTCTAAAAATTATACCATATACATACATATACATATACATATATATGTATATAAGTTTTGAACTTTATATTTTCTGACGTGACTCTACCTATCTTTGTATCATTTTCCCCATCTCGTTCTTCCTTCTGTTACTACTATATCTCTCTCTTCCTCCCTGTCTCTCGTTGCTCACCTGTTTTCTACTTCCTCCCCTTTTCTCTCCCTCTACCACTCTTTCTCCTTACCCCACGCTGGTCACATCTGTCCAGCCCTACTGCCTTTCTTACCTTGGCTATCGCCAAGCAAGCACACGAACATTCTTCGTCCCGCTTCCTTCCAGTTCATTGCTTCACAGCGTTCAATATACACATATTTTTTCACGTCTGGCCGTATAGCCTTTTTTGTTTATTTTCACTGTTTCGGTTTCCTGTCTTCTTTTCTGTCCGCCACTACATACCTCCATTGTACAAATTTAATTTGTGGTCCGTGGGAAGAGCCATTTTAACGAAGCGTCCTGCCCTAACTCTTCGAAACGCTAGTGTTAGAATGGTGGCAGCTAATGAAGGAAATGTTCTCTATGTGGCCTGTGTGTTTTCTGTACTCTGCTTATTATTTTGTCTACGTTTTGTTCGCAACATATATATATATATATATATATATTGATATTAATATGAATGCTTCTGGTACTATGACTTTATCAAACCATGCAGAAATATTTAAAGGATACCTTTGACATTTTTAGTGACTTCTTTAGTGATGAAAACAATATTTTAGAGGAGTTGTAGTTAATTCAATTTACATGAACATTTTACTTGGTTTTATTTTATTAAGCCCGAGGAAATAAATCATAAATTAGAACCTGTGGTGATTTCCAGTAAGAATTTAGAATAATCGAACCAAATTCTGTAATGCATTAACCTAGGCACACTCCTTTGTTAGCCATTTCCACCACTTTTATGTCTGCTGTAATATTGATTTGCTAGTTTGGAATAAGACCATAAATTCATTGTGTAATGTTTAGATCTTTATCTGAAGAAATAGTTGTAAACAAGGTTAAATGGCTTCAATCGAGACTAAAAGCCAGGTTACAGTCTCAACTCCCCAGGAGCATAATTTTTACTTCATAAAGCCCGCTATTAAGTCAGACTTTTATATTTCTTATTCAACCTGTCCTTGTGTATAATAACACTGCAGGGTACACTTTCATCTCTCTCAACATAATTATAACTTTTGCTGGAACCTAATGATATGGAGATGGTTGTTCTGACGTCATGGGAATGTTGTTAAATGATAAAGTTCTTTCTTGGTTCCGTGACTCTGCCTGATATATGGATGTTCAATACACCATCAAAGAGACTGTACTGTATTTGTTTGCAATTGCGAACATAAATCTACTAAAAAATTTTTGAAAGAATTGTTGAAAAGCTTATGAAAAAAATTACAAACCAGCAGATCTGAGATGCTGCCTCGAAATTTCCTTTTGGAAAGGTTTATGTCACTGGGAAACTAATTCAAAAACTCTTTCTTTTTTCTGTTTTCAAAGCAACAAATGACATACCTAATTTAATAACTTCATTTTATTCTATCTTGTTTTATCTTTTAACCATTACAAGGCTTCCGTGTCTGGTAGGGAGAACGGAAAGCAAATATCCTCAAATCGAAAACCTGGCCCCAATGCTTGCATCAGAGTGGATTCTACTAAAAGCATCAAAAGTACCAGGTGATGAGGTTAAATCGGGGTGGGGAGCGACTAGGATTGCTACACGAGTGGGCCATGGTGGTATTTGAATTCAGAAGGCAAAGAGACTGGGGAAATATTGAAACGCATCCCGTCCAACATTTCTACAATTCTGCCAGTCCACTGCATTTGTACTTTATTATCGACCCTGAAAGGACAAAAACAATGTTGAGTTCAACAGGATTGGAACTCAAGTTGCAAAGTCGTGCCTATTAAAATAATATTAATCCTCTTTCTCTCTTTATCTATACTCAACAAATAGCTTCAAAACAAATATAAGCATGAGGTGAGGCATCATAGACTAGAAGACGAAGAAAAACTACATCCGTAGCCTTTCCAAGCCTTTTTTTGCGAGCGCGCGCACGTGGTTAAGAAGCTCACTTTGCAACTTTAGTCCCAGAGTGGTACCTTGGGCAGGTGTCATCTACTAACGCCCTAGGCCGACTAATGTCTTGTAAGTGAATTTAGTAGACGCAAGCTGTGTGGGAGTCCATCATGAGTGTGCGGAGAGGTGCCTTTGTGCTTGTGTTGCTCCGACTCTACTCTTAACAATCGGTATTAGGTTGAATACGTCCTTATAACTTAGCGTAACCAAAGGAGATAATGGAATATGTACTGGCCTTTAAAAGGATGCATAAGAACTGGGGTCATTTCGTTCGACTAAACCGTTCAAGGCGAGGCCCTTGTAGAATCGCTGTCCAATGCCTAAATCAAGTAAAAGAAAATTCAAAATACATAATAAAACTTTGAACAATATCGAATGTGTTTGGTTGAAACTTCTTAACATTAGTTAGGGTTACTCGACTAATGCAGCTAATATTACAGAGAAGGTGGTATATGTTACATGGTGTAACTTCCTATAAATTTGTGTTATCTAGAAGTACTGAATTTTGTCTACAAAGAGTAGTTTCCAATTATCATTCCATGGCATACTATGCATCACTTCTTCTGATGTAATGGTTCAGTCATAAATGCTAAGCTACATTATGCAATATTTCCATGTATGTAGCAACGAATCTTAAAATATTTTTTTATTGTGAACGTGTGAAATTTATGAGTGTTTTCTACTTTTTCTATTTGCCTTATAATCGGAACATTCTTTTTTTTCTCTGTTTTTGTTTTTCTTTTCCAAAAAATTCATCAATTTTCTCCTTTGAAAATATCTTTTATATTTCTATAGTTTTGTTCTACTGCTCTCAACAGACAACATTATATCTTCCTTAAGCATCTTATTTTGTTTCAATTGTTTTTAAGCATATTTTTGTTATACTATTTCTTTTGAGTTTTCATTTGTATTTGTTGAATTGATTATCCTTTCTCTCGGGCAAATAGTGTGTATTTCCTACATTATTATATATTTCAGAACTTCTTTTGATTAATTTAGTTTTTAAGTTCTTATAGAATTGGTTATTTCGCTTGATCAAACTTTTTGTATTTTGATAATGTCAATGTTTGTTACTTTGCTTATTTTATATCTTTTTTCTAGTGACTTTTTTTTTCTGTACGTCCAGGAATAGTTCCTTGTGTAAGACTGTATGTATCTACATGATTATATCTTCGTGTATTACTGAAAATATCTGCGTATACATACTTATGATGATAAAAAATTATAAATAACTCTTCAATCCGTAAGAACGTATGAAGACAACGCTTCCCATTTGATACAGCAACGTTAAGCGGATAAAGTATATTCCCGGCAATAGAACGTTAGGCAAAGCATGTATTATTTTCATTTGTATATTCCCCAAATAGGGCACACAAATCATAAATTACCTATAACTAACAATTTATAGGTAATCCAAAGCTTTAAACACAAGCCCTTTTATTTCCAGCCCCGTGATGTGTATGTGTGAACATGCGTGCAAGTGAGTGTTTAACAGATTATTCAATCAAAAAGAGTACTCAATACATGCTCAAAGTTACAATCTCACAAGCTTTATAACCTGAATTTCAGCTTGCTCAATGGCAATCGTCGGACAATCTTTTTCGTCTTTTTGAATTATTCATATGATTTTTCTGGCTCGCATGATTTTTGCTGCTTATGTTAGGCGATATATTCAACACATATCAAATTTGGATCACTCTTCACCTTTTGTCATCAACTGAACATGTTTATGCACACGACAAAAAAAGGCGCTGCCGTGACTATAAGACATTAATCAATCTGGTATTGTGGTTTGTATTTCTTTACATTCTACTTGTAGTTTTTAGGGATTATTTTATGCGTTACTAGAAATTGTTCTTGTTTCTCAAAGGAAAAATCAACACATTCTATAATCCCTCGTTTATCTTCCTGTTACCTTTTTACATAGTACTTTTCTAGAAACAATAACAGTTCAATGTCTAGTTTGGGGATTCTTTGTATAATTGGTCTAGGCTCGTTTGTGTACATGATCAATACACGGTTGGGTCTTTATATAATAGTTCTTAGTTGTGGTATGCAACTGCAGTTAGCTTCTACGTTTTCTAATCTTTCTGTTGAATAATTGAAATGCTTGTAGTTCTTGTTCATAGGAGAAAAACGGCTTCTGCTTATTTCCCAGCTGTCTCATCAGGTAAAAGTGAACTCTCCACTTGAACTTTTTAATCACTGAGTAAAGCTACTTAAAAATAAGACTTAATGAACTGACGTTACTGCTGTGGTACATTTTAAGTAGAAGAAAATATCATGAAACATGCAGCATATTTAATATCAAATAACCTCGAAATTGTGAATGGAATTTGTTGATTGGCTAAAAATGTATTATATATACTTTCACATACACATATTTTATTATATTACTATAGATTGTATATTATTTTGGCTTGCTGACAATTTGACAGAATTTCTAGTCTGTTGTTTTATTGGTTAGTTAGTTAGTTAGTTAGTAATTGTTGTTGTTGTTGTTAGTAGTAGTAGTAGTAGTAGTAGTAGTAGTAGTAGTAGTAGTAGTAGTAGTAGTAGTAGTAGTAGCAGCAGCAGCAGCAGCAGCAGCAGCAGCAGCAGTTGTTGTTGTTGTTGTTGTTGTTGTTGTTGTTGTTGTTGTTGTTGTCGTTGTTGTTGTTGTTGTTGTTGTGGTTGCTTTTATTGTAGTTGGTTGAAACTATTTAAGATAAATGGCTTTAAATAAGAAACGTAAGGTGAAAGTGATAAGCTTCGTAAATTAGAATTCTCTCTTAAGTCAAGCTCAGAACAGCATTTTGATTCTCGGTTGACACCATTTCAATTTCAATTTATTGCAATAAGTTAAGTTGTGTAGAAGAAAATGGTCCTGATGATAATCTATTTACCTACCCACACCCAGCTCCCAATTCAAGAACTGCTTTTAATCACTGATGATATCTCACGAAATATTTCGACTGAAACTTAATCCTGTATTACTTCAGTTCACGTAGTTGTTGGAAATAGTTAATAGGCCACACATATGAATGCTACAATAGACAATGGACAATTATCATAACTAGAAGGATACCCATTTCTCATCCACGCCATGTCATAATAATTCAGATAAGTCCATGCTCTTTCTCAAACGCTCCTAGGAGTTCATGAGACATTTCATTGCACTGTTAATTTCCCTTTCATCTCTCGAGATATTTTAGTAATTTATAAAGGAAAATAGTATTAATATATATTTACACGATATGTCATCCAATGTCCATCAAAGAAAAGGATCAACTTTTATATACCTGTTTCTCATAACCCTTAAAAAATACGGCTTTAGAACCTATATCAGAAATATTTTAAGCTATTACATACACTTTCCTTCCTCATCTCTGATTCAACTTAAGCAATAATACTTTAGGAACAGTAATGTCAACGTAAGAGCAAGTTAATCAAACTCTTCGACCTCACTGAAATAAAGCGACGGATTAATTACCTTTGGGTGTTCAAATCCCACCAACATTGACATTGCATGTCATCCTTCAGAGGATCGATAAAATAGGAACCAGTACAGTAAGGGGCCAATATAATCAGTTCGACGTTTACTACCAGTATAAGGAATCAAGGTGGTGATACTTTGCGATATTCGATACGTCTGTCTGCATTCTGAGTTAAAAATCTCGTTAAGGTCAGCTTAGTGCTTCATCCTTTAAGAATCAATAAACACAATACATGTCAAATACTGTGATCATTTCCTCTCTCTCTTTATCTCTCTCTCCCTCTCTCTCCCCCCTCTCTCTCTCTCCCTCTCTCTCTCACACACACACACACACACACACACACACACATACACACTTTCCATTTATTTTACAATCTATCTATCTGTTTGTCTGTCCATCTGTCTATCAATCTGTCTGCCTATCTAGCTATCTACGTCTCTGTCTGACTATCTGTCTGTCTATCTGTCTGTCTATCTATGTGTCTTTTTATCTATCTATCTATCTAT
>NC_068991.1:36249701-36259503 GCF_001194135.2 Octopus bimaculoides | reverse complement strand
TATATATATATATATATATATATATTTATCTATCTGTCTGTCTATCTATCTTTTCGTTTCTCTGTCTGCCTGTCCATTATATCTTTCTATCTATACGTATCTTTTTATATCTGTCTCACCGTATCAATCTATATCTATCTACCTGTCTAATTATATCTATCTATCCACCTATTTATCCATCTACCAATCGATCTATGTCTCCATATATCTACGTATCTAACTAACTAGCTACTTAGCCAGTTATCTCTGAATTGTCTGTAACTCAAACCTCCAGTTTTTTTTACATACTGCTTGACACTTGCGAATTGCTTCAACTGCTACACGGCAGAAAACTCAACTGCTTGCACGTTAATTTCACGTGTAAAAATTCAGTTGGTTGAACCGCTGAATGCTCAGTAGAGAGACCTATAGAAAATCCACCATATTAGAAACTATTCATGTTGTTTTTATTATTAAGGCGGCAAGCAGACAGAATCGTTAGCACGCCGAGCGAAACGTTTGGCGATATTTCGTCTGCCGCTACGTTCTGAGTTCAAATTCCGCCGAGCTTGACTTTGCCTTTCATCCTTTCGGGATCGATGACAATAAGTACCAGTTACGCAACTGGGATCGATGCAATCGAGTAGCCTCCTTCACCCAAAAATTTTCAAGGCCTTGTACCTAGAGTAGAAATAATAATAATCATACTAATTATTATTATTATTACTATTATCATTATCAAGGAGGCGGACTGGTAGAATCGTTAGCCAGATAATATGATTAGTGGCATTTCTTCCAACTTTGAATTATGAGTTTAAATTCCACTTTTCATCTTTTCGAGGTTAATGAAATAAGTTCCAGTCAAGCACTGGGGTCAATGTAATCGAATAACCACCCCCTCCCACAAAATTTGATTCCTCGTGCCTATAGTAGAAAAGATTATCATTTTTTTTTGTCTATCGACACGTAATGTATATCGCTTCCATAAGTTTGCTATTATTTCTATTGTTACACCAAGTTATATATTGAACATTAGATAGCTAGTAAGTTTTCTCCATCTGTAGCCCATAGGGGTTAAATTGGCCTCTATTTAGCAAACACGCCCACCAATTTTTGTTTAAAAAAAAAAGAATGATGGTGGACGCAGATTGTTGGTCCGCTGAACTGAACAGCCAGCTATCTGCACAACGGAACAGTAAACAGGTCAAATTCAATGACAGCAGCAGCAGCAGCAGTAACAACAACAACAGCAATAACACAGCGCGGGATAAGTATGATGCTAATTTTCCGCTGCAAAAAAATTTCAACACCGTCTTGACCGTCACAGGGACAACAAAAGAGAACAATGACAACAAAAAGCAGCAACAATACGAGCTAGAACACTGCCGCCTCCAGCACCTCCACCACCATCACCCACTTTCCCTATCAACACAAACATTAACACACCGGGAACAACGACCGTTCCTATTTCTAAACAAAATGGAAATGGTTTCGCACAAGCGTGTCGTCGACTGGAGAAACTTGGCGCGTTGAAAAATATGTTAAACGACACCAAAGCGCACTTAACAAAGAGCGAGAGAACATTATTTTTAAACACACCAAAGGAAATACAAAATGATAATAGAAAAAAAAACTATTGTCTACAAGTGTAATTCATCAAAAGCCAGGAAACTGGAGCGGGCTACATAGGCCGGATCGAAAAAAGCCTAAGATCAAGTCTGGTAGAATTAAAACTTATGTCACTCGAGGAAGACGCTTAGGCACAGTTGAAGTGAGATTCTTAATTGAAGAAAAAGCCAAAGAAAGTGCAACAATAACCCTAAAAAGTGAAGAATTGTGGATAATTCCAACATACCTCGGTCGGAAGGCGGTTAAAGTAAAGATGGCAAAGGTACCAACAGAAGTGGATACACACCTGTTCGTAGCAGTCGAGGGCAAAAAGCCGAGATGCCACATTTGTGGCGAAACAAACCACTTACAGGTTTTCTGCCCCATGCAAAGATAAAAAAAACCCTCGATGCTGCAGACACCTCTTTCACGATAACATCAGCATCAAAAGAAACAAAAACAGCACCAATAGCTTCAGTGCCTGAAGCAGCAGCATCCAAAATACCAACAGCATCAAAAGAAGGAGCAACAGGAAAGATGAAGATACATTCAACAACAGCGGCATGCACCTGTACCACATTCGAGCAAAAAATAACATTCCCTGTACCATCGCAACCGAGAGAAGCTTCACCCACACACACCAATCAACCAGACCACCAGCTTAGAAATGCGAGACTGTTCAGCATACCTTTGACCACTGCCACAGATTTTTTTCGACTGTGAAAATTCGTCTAGCGAGGAAAATATTTTAGAAAAAACCACCAGAATGGATCCTGAGGAAGGAAAAAAGAAAGAAATTCTAACAAGTGCGGTACAAGATTAGAAGCGAAAATAATTGAAGGAGACACAGAACCAACAAACCATCTCACACCCGCACATTCTACACCAATACAACTACAAACATCTCCAACGCTATAAACACCACCAACATTGCAAACACCTCGACAAACGAAAACAGATAGTAATCCAAACCAACAACATGAACATTACTCCTAAGGCATTTTCAGTTACACCTATAAATAGCCAAAAGGACAGAACACATGTCTCCCCAGAGAATTAGAGTGATTCTCTTCACTCTCCTTCTCTCTGACAAACATGGCCTTTCTCAGAGTAAGAAGTATTAATGCACGCAACCTGATGTCGCTTTGGAAACAAGGTTACCTATTCGATTACTTCCATGTCAACTGGGAATTGGGTAAGGATGGAATTGTGGTGTTTTTTCCGGAAAGTTCTGGATCTCAAGATAAGGGCCATCTTCCTGGACCCAGAAGGTAAGTTAGTGGTCTTGGATGTGAACAGTAGCGACGGGGGTGCTATCAGAGTGGTGGCAATTTTTGCTCCGACAGGGGCAGGACAGCCGGGTATCTTCAAACGTCTAATAGTCGACTGGAACACCATGTTGGATGTGCGTTTAGATTGTGCGGGACTAGATGTTAGAAGAGAGGGGTGCTAAAGCTTCGCAAACCTGCTCAGGCGTTCTCAAATGACAGTACTGAAAGGTTTCTCGAATGTGCTACCTAGACATAGACGAACTGCATCAGACCATCAAGATAGTATCCAGATAGAGTAGTCTGTAGGTTAGTAGATAAGGATAGCATAAATTGTCCACTTTTTAAAATCGTTGGTAACACAGACCGCAAATTTGTAATCTGCACGGTCGACTTAGATAGGCTTTGTAGGCAGGGACCCAGCTATTGGAAGCTGAACGCGTCACCCCTGGCGTGCCAAGCTCGCTGACAGGGTCAAATGTCAACAACAAAAGATGAATGCCCCGAAAAGGGCAATTAAAGTAGAATCAGTTGGGTTTAGTAAGGCATTAGCGATAGAAGGAAATAGAATAAAGGAAAACTTAGAAACTTAGAAGAGGCGCTTAGGAAAGGCATCGCAACTGACATGCGCGTGGCAAGATTAGACCTGGACCAATTCTTCAACGCGAAGATGTTAGCAAAGAGGTTAGCCAAGGTGTTAGAAAGAGGTTAGCGCTTGTCGTCGAGGAACTGATTGATGATGCGCAAACATGCACCATCCCAAGCAGATCCATCCAAGACGACCTCTATCTCATGAGATACATGTTAGACAGGGTGGGCAAAGAAGCCGGCACGAATGGAAGCCTGATCAATATGTACTAATCGATAAGGTCGACCACCAGTACTTGGCTGCTGTTCTCACGGCGGCCGGTTTCAGTCCCGTTTTCGTGGTTCGATTACCTCAATGTACAGCGATATCTGCTCGGTAGTCCAGGTGAGTGGTTACTTATCGGAGGCATTCAGCATCATGTGATTGGTCAGTCAACAGTGTCCCCTCCCGTTTCTTCTGCATGAACTAGCTCTAGAGCTATTACAACGGAAATTAAAGGTGTTGATTGACACCCCGCACGAACAAAGACGTGGGAGAACCGTGTCAGTATGTGGAAGACGTCACCTTCTTAGTGTCGAGCACTAGGCACATAGACTCGATCGACGCTGCTCTAAGAGAATAGTAGGTGGTGACAGGGGCAAAAATTACCGTAGAAAAGTCAGTGGGTCTTCTGTCAGTCGACAATTGCGGTCTGTGGAAGTTCCATTTGGCGTTCTATAGAGTATAATGGCGTAGAAGTCTGACGTCGCTCTTAAGAAAGCTGGGCGTCAACAAGAATTAACTAGTTGGTCTATTCTGGATGACTTTCTTGCAGGAACCGATGGATAATTTCCATAAATTTCTGGGACTATTGCCAGTTTGGTACAAACTCTACAGGCATGGAAGTGACCGAGATGCACACAGAGCGACGAGAATCCCAAGATGCACGCAGAGCGACGAAACTATTCTTCATGCTGTCACGTGCATGACGGATCCGGCTATCGGTTGATTCTATTGTGAAAAGTTCTGCCGCCTTCCTTTAGCCCAGAACGGAAGACATTGTTCATTTATCTGCTAGCCTTTGCAATTAGGTTCTGTGGTGGACCTGATTGAAAGTGCTGAAGAGAGATACTTTCCACTTTAGTCTAACCCTCATCAACATTTTCAAATTCCACCTGAAAAGGAAGGTGAGGGTAGAGAGGGAAGTGCAGCTTCCCAGCTACTTTGTTGAAAAGTGCGTGAATGTAGCAAGAATGGTTCGAGTGAACAGACCAACTCTAAGCATGCACATGTAGATTGAAGAAAGACGATGTGGAAAGGGCGTTTGCCTTAGTGGTCAGGACATCAGTGGTTTTGTGGGGTTTCTACGAGCGACCCTATGAAGTCTCCTTCTTTTGGGAAATTTTTTGTTGTTGGAATTTGTATTGTTATCGTTTTTACTTTTTGCAAGCTTCTTTGTGTGACCTCACATTGTGTTGTCCTGTACCGTCTCCAATGTTTTTTGTGAACCTTTAGTGGTAAATTAAGTAGTAGTAGTAGTAGTAGTAGTAGTAGTAGTAGTAGTAGTAGTAGTAGTAGTAGTTGTTGTTGTTGTTGTTGTTATTGTTGTTGTTGTTGTTGTTGTTGTTTCTTATTAAGGTGGCGAGCAGGAAGAATCGATAGCATGCTGGACAATATGATTAATTACATTTATTCCGGCTTTACGTTCTTCATTCAAATTCTGCCGAGGTCGGCTTTAACTTTCATCGTTTCTGAGATGATGAAATAAGTATCAGTTGAGCACTAGTGTCGATAAAATCGACCAGCTCCCTTCCCCGAAAATTTCAGTCTATATTAGAAAGAATTATTATTATTGTTGTTGTTGTTATTACTATGAAGGCGGCAAGCAATCAGAATCATTAGCGCGACGAATAAAATGCCTAGCTGCATATCTTCTAGTTTTAAGTTGAGTTAAAATTCTGCCGAAATCGACCTTGCTTTTTATCTTTTTGGCGTCGATAAAATAAGTACCCGTCGAGCAATGGGGCAACTATAATCGACTAGACTCCTACCCCGAAAATTGCTGGCCTTGTACCAAAATTTGAAACCAGTATATTTTAAACTGCGAAAAGGCCACGAGCTGGCAGAAACGGAGGTACACTGGACAAAATGGTTAACGGCATTTTCGTCTTTACATTCTGATTTCGAATTCAGCCGAGGTCGACCATACCTTTTATCCTTTTGAGGTCGGTAAAATAGGTACCAGTTGAACACTAGGGTCGATGTAATCGACTTTCCCCCTTTCCAGCAAAATTCCTGGACTTGTGCTTATAGTAGAAATGATTTTTGATATCAGTTTCAAATTTTAGCACAAGATCAGCAATTTCGAGGGTGTGGGTAAGTCAGTTACATTGACCTCAGTATTCCGATGATACTTATTTTATTCATCCCCAAAAGGATAAACGGTAAAGTCGACCTCGGAAGAATTTGAACTCAGAACGTAAAGATGGACGGAAACGATTATGAACATTATGATTTAAAGCGGCTAGAGTTCTAATTCTACTGAGGTCGACTTCCCATTTCATCATTTGGAGGTCAACAGATTCCCAGCTCTAAAAAATTGCTGTCTTGTGCCGAAATTAATAAAAATATAATTGTAACTGTCGTAGCTGATACCTATTCTCAAAGATTCGCTGTTTATGAGTCGGAGTTTATTTTAAAACCAATGATAATAATTTTCTTCGGAACATGAAACCATCTATCGCAGATAAGCCAACTAAACACTCGTTAATTGCTTTAAATCCAACTGTCTGTCTTTTGTAATATTTTAGTAATCATTTTAGTCGGTACAACCAGGTTTTTTTTTAGTTTTCAAAGAAATAACGGCAGTCGTGTATCAGACTCGACTTGTCGGAAAGTTGTTTTTAGCCTTAAGATATTCGCCATTATATTATCAAATATATTATCAAATATTATATTATCAAAAATATTATCAAATATGATATTTTTCTACTTTCATTCAAGATTAGCGAGAAAAAAAAAGCAACAAAAATTTTATCTACATGTAAGCAAACGCCCTAACGTTTTGTTTTTTTTTTATATAATTGTTTGAATTAATTCGGATCCCCAAAAACAAAATGGCCTCGGAAAGATTTGAACTCAGAAAGAAGTAACTATATTCTCTCTTGAAGAGTATTCAGTCTGACATTCTTCTGCTATTTAATACCACACTGTATACTCTGTAATTAGATTATACAGTGCGACCCCAATTTCTTTCATGAAGTGATTTGTTCCTTCAATGATAGTGAATAAAGAAGTTGCTTAAAAGGCATTGTGAAAGTTTAATTTAACAAAATATATAAATGTTGCCATAAATATTATGTTCAAAGTGTTTAAATGAATTCTGCATCTGCTTAGAATATTTTCTTTTACTTGCATTCATAAACAACTTGTATTATTGATATATTGCTTGTGTAACATTGAATCTTGCCAGAGGGAGGAAGTAAATTCAAGTCTTGTTAATTGCGAGAAGAAACACAAAATTCTCTAACTAATAAATATATTCACAGAATTTCAAATGGAACATATTATTTCACCAAAGCTGAAAGACTCATAATCAGGTGATCCAAGGAATTGTGGGATAAAGAAACGAAGAATTAAAGAGATTTGCTCCTTAAATGGTTCTTTTGGCTATGCACAAGATTGGCAATATCCATTCATTTTAGAGATATTAGCAGTGTAAGCTAAGAGAAATTAATTGAACCTAGAATCGAAACTCTATTGTTACTCATTTATTCCTTTAGGATACTTACCGAATCTGATGTCAATAACATATCATGAATAAACTGACATTGACTAGACTCCTGCCACTTATTTCTTGAAGTCAAATATATTTGAAATTATACCTAGAAAATAAATCATGTTGGAATATTAAATGGTTTCAGCAATAGAATGGGCTCTGTGTTATAATCCTGCAGGATTTTCCACACGTCACTTAGTAATGTACATGTTTTTCTAGGGCTATTAATATCGTTAAATGAACGAAGTGATGAATCTTTATAACTTGCTAGAAATATCAACCAAATCTATTACAGACATCTCCCTACTATTATAAAAAAGAATATTCTATAGAAATGAAAAACAGGATGGTTACAGCCGGAGCTCCTTTGATGTTGCATTAAGGTTGATATGAGAAGCAACAATAATATACTTTTTATAAAAACCAGAACCAAACGAACTCTTAATTCCTTCCCCCGTGTGTATGGTTGCTCCTACAAGCCCGGTCACTATCAATACCCTGGAGAAAGACAGCCACCTTTAAGACGTTAAAGAAAGATTAAAATCATCAGATGTACTCTGGCGATTTAGTTGTCTATTTCCAATGTTGTAATACATTTCCTGGAAGTTTCCACCATTGTGCACTTTTCTCAAAGATTTCAGGGCACTCTTTTTTTCTCGTCATCCAAACTCTGTTCTCATTAACTTCTCCAGACGCTGTAAAATACGGAAAAGTCATCTATAAAAATCGAAACCGACAGCCTTTGAACCGATCTCGTATAGAATTTTCATATTTTCCGAAATCGTTCTTCGTTTGGTAAATTACTAAGTTTCAAGCAGTTGCAGTGGCAATGCCACTAACCAGGTTATAATGAATATTTTAACATCTCAAGAAATAAATGAAAAAGTTAATATAACAGTTTTTTTATATATATTTAAATGGCTAAAATGGTTAACATACCGAAAATGGCTCTTCCGTGATGTAATTGTTTCATATTTTTATTTATTCGGAAGTGCTTACGGCAACTAGGAATAAGACAGTATATTAAAATATCTATATGAATCTTACGTCATCGAGATTAACAGGATGCAATTAACTTTCCGTGGGTTTGTATCCAGCTACTACCCAAAACCATCTTCAAAATTACATCTTACTACAACCCAGCAGGTATGGATGCCATGCAAATTCATCAAGTCATACACTTCAGTCAGAGAAATAGCACTGCGCATTAGACACAGTCCGTAGTTGTAGTTATAAAATAAAGACGGAATGGTCAAAAACTGGAACGTCTTTTACCTTTGCTGACTTGTCGATAAACAATTTAACAAAAAGTATCCTAAACGAAGAATATTCACGAACCAGTGGAAGAATATGAATGTGATCGGGTTATCTGCTAGAAATAGAAGCATACTCTCCCTCAAATCACACACACACTACCGTGTTGAAATAGGACACGAAAGATAGTGCTGTCTCATATTCATTGTTTAAATAATAGGAAACGTTTTTAAAAATATGTCTGCTTTATCGGAGCTGAATTGGAGTTGAACAACAATAATAACGAAAGCACAGTTAAACTTAGTAATGCAACTGTGTCCAAATTTCAAACTGGTTTGCAACAAGAAGAAACTGAGGACCATTTGGCTAAAATAGTCCTCTCTTCATCCACCACAAGAAGAGAGCTCCAATAAATCTATAAGTTATTACTGGACACCGCTACTAAAAGTTTCCCGACTATCTTTGTGATTCTTTCTACTTGTAGGCACAAGGCCTGAAATATTAGAGGAAGGGGACAGTCGATAACATCAACTCCAGTATTTAATAGGTACTTACTTTATCGAATCTGAAAGAAGGAAAGATAAAGTCTTTATTTTGAACTCAAAAAGTGAAGTGGAACGCAATGCTTCAGAACATTCTGCACGGCGTACTAGCGATTCTGCAAACTCGCCACCTTATACTAGCTACATTATATTATGATATACCAGGTCGAGTCAAAAGTTTTTTGGGTTTTTTTTCACTACTGGATTTTTAGCAACTTGTATCTCCAGGTTATATCATTAATTTCATACAACCTGTTCTCCAATTGTTGTTGTCTTGCTTTTTCCTCATTTTCATATATGACATATAAACATTAATTGTTTATTCTTTATTTTACAGCTTTGATAATGATTGGTGAACAAATAGCAATTAGATCCATTGGATCTTTTCCCTTTCAATGGCAGATCGAGAAATTAATTTTTTGTAGCTAAACACTTTCAAACTTCGGACACTGGTAGAATGTGTCATATAAAACATATTTTACTCTTATTGTTGTTGAGAAAAGTTTATATTTTCAAAGTTATTTCGTGTTAAAGTTGTCATATTTCGGTAAGTTCAACCAATCAATGACGTGTATTCAGCTGAATAAAATTAATGCAGTTGTTTGTCAACAACTATCGGCGGTGTATATTTCGTTTGTCACTGTTATTTATGACATCGGTCGTGCGTTTGTACTGGTTTTAGCTTTAGGGTTAGGGTTAGAGTTAGGGTTAGCGTTTTAAGGTTAGGGATTTAGGGTTAGAGTTACGGAAAAAAGTGAAGGAAGGGGGGCAAAAAATTTCAAAATTCCGATTTTTGGCGATTTTC
>NC_068991.1:36248474-36249287 GCF_001194135.2 Octopus bimaculoides | reverse complement strand
AACTTTGAAAATATAAACTTTTCTCAACAACACTATGAGTAAAAGATGTTTTATATGACACATTTTACCAGTATCCGAAATTTCAAAGTGTTTAGTTACAAAAAAATAATTTCTCGATCTGCTGATGAAAGGGAAAAGATCCGATCCATTTTACACTACCTGTTTAAAAAAGGACTGAGAGCAAGGGCAACGATGAACAGAATTAATGATATGCAAGGCCCAGGAAATGTCAAAGAAGGTATGTAATTTGATTGAACGATTAATTAAGCTTGAAATACGAAAAACTTTTTGACTCAACTTGGTACGTACTCTTAGTACAGTTACTACTTTCATCACTTATTGAGATTTTTCTAACCAAATCATTCGTGCGATTTGTTCACCAAGAAATTGCGGAATATTTTCATTTATATCAGCAAAATCCAACATATATATGCATACATAATGTGTGTGATGTGGGTGTGGGTGTGGGTGTGTAGTGGCTGTGATAAGTAACTTGCTTCCCAACCACATCGTTCCGGATTCAGTCCCACTGCGTGGTATCTTGAGCAAGTCGCTTCTACTATAGCCTCAGACCGACCAAAGCCTTGTGAATGGATTAAGAAAACGGAAATTGAAAGCAGGCCATCGTGGTTATATATATATATATATATATACACGCACACATACATATATATATGTTTATATGTATGTCTGTTTGTATGTATGTATGTACATAGACACACATGCTCATATAATGTAGCTCAACAGATATGCATCCCTCCATTTTTGTCAATGTTGTGTTCATAATATATATGTATATATATATATATATAT
>NC_068991.1:36244394-36245644 GCF_001194135.2 Octopus bimaculoides | reverse complement strand
TATATATATCTTTATATCTTTATATTAATTATTTCATTCATATATACATACATACATATATATATATATATATATATATCATCAGTAAATTTAGTCGAAATGGACACAAAAGTAATGCTGTATATATTTCGACTAAACTTACTGATGATATGAGCACTTAACTTGGTTAAATATTCAGCTCACATCACTTAAGAGCAGTACAAATGAAATCTGAATATGTTGATCTCTTACAATGAATTTTTATAATGATTAATCATTAACAACAATGGACTGAGATATTGCATACTCATCATCAAAGGAATACCTGTCGCGGCGACCGTCTAGTTTATTCCCTCTAATCTAAATCGCACGAAGCATATGCGTATATCTATGTATATGTCTGTATACGTGAGAATATATGTGTGAATATACGTGTCAATATATGCTTGTGTACACACTCACGCACACACATATACATATTTAAGTATGTATAGATATGTATTCATTTGTGTGTTTGTGTGTTTGTGTGCGCGCGCGTATCTTTTGTCTATTTTCTCCTTGTTTCATTCACTAGACCGTGGCCATGCAGGGGTACCGCCTTGAGGAATTTTAGTCGAACTAATTGATCCCAGTACTTATTACTTTTTTTTGACGAAACGCTAAATTACGAGGGACGTAAACACACAGGACGTAAACACACAGGACGTAGACACACAGGACGTAAACACACAGGACGTAAACACACAGGACGTAAACACACCAACAGCGGTTGTCAGGCGGTGGTGGAGGACAAACACATACACAAAGACGCACATTCTTAGATATATATATGTAAGACGGGCTTCTTTCAGTTTCCGTCTACGAAATCCACACACATACACAGATGAATACAGGAACTGTACCGTGTTTTCAGGTCTGAGGACAGCAGCATCACTATCGGGTGAGAGGATGAGGCTGAGGGGAAGGTCACACTGCTGTTAAAAGCTATGACACACCCACAAACGTACACACACACACACACACACACAAGGATAAAAAATGCAAGCGCATATAAGATACACATCTTAGAAGAACAGAATGGAGTATGTGGGGCAAGAACAGACACGAAAACGAAACGTGTCGCTGAAGAGGTCCCAGATGTGTGACGATAGATTTCGGGACAATGGAAATGAGTTAAAATAATGAAATAAGAATAGTAATAAACGAGTGAAGAAAAAATATATATAGTGCGTGTGTTATTTGGCAAAAAATAAATAACCGTCCCGAAATAC
>NC_068991.1:36243342-36244294 GCF_001194135.2 Octopus bimaculoides | reverse complement strand
TCCGGCCATTGAAAATTCCTGTGAAAAATGACCATTAAACAAAGGGAAATATAGTGTGGTTGACCGTCATTAAGACAAAAGAGCTATAGACCGCTATACCTATGCTAACATGACAGTCGAGATAGTTAGGACTATGCATTTCTCTGAGCCAGATTGATTTTAACTGAGTTAGAATTTTCAATTCATAATTGAAATTTATGAATAATCCTAAATTTTCGTTGTACGGGTGTGAATCAAATAGCTAACATTACAGATGTTGTCTTTAGGCTGATCTTTGAGATAAAAAAAGAATCCGGTTATCGAAAGGTGCTTTAGATCTGTGCGTAGTGTAAACCACTTGTTGGGATCATGTGTTTTTCAGAATCACGGGAGATTGAACGGTGTTCAATTTGTTGCCTAAATTGGTCTGAATAAGTTTTCTAATTGAGACGCCATATAAACTATTGAACAAGGTGGACATTGGATAGTGTTTGGATCGACAAATATATCTATGGCAGGTTTGGATATTTAAATCCATTATACTGCAATGATGAAAGAGTGAAACAAAGAGACAGATAGGAAATTTTATAACATTTAGATAATTACATTGCTTTAATGTTAATGACATATATCAACTAAAACATATCTTATATTATAATAATAATAATAATAATAATAATAATAATAATAATAATAAGAACACCGGGGAAGTTTAACATGTGAGTACGATAAATCACTGCTCCGAAACTTATCCAAAAACATCGGAAATAAAGACATCGCATGGAGCCCAAATATAGCTGACAAAGGGTTGGACTATACCCGAGTAAGTAATACTCATTGAAATTTATTCCTATTTTTCCAAATATGATGATGTATTTTAACTTGATACCTCCACTACCCGAACAGCGATCGTAAACACACGTGTTACATCAAAATACAGACCATCCCCAAACCCAAACACCATATACAAAAA
>NC_068991.1:36235511-36238308 GCF_001194135.2 Octopus bimaculoides | reverse complement strand
TGTAATTAAAATTGAATACTTCAAAACAAAAATTATGATAAAATT
The DNA here is from genome assembly GCF_001194135.2 of Octopus bimaculoides. NCBI lineage: Eukaryota > Metazoa > Mollusca > Cephalopoda > Octopoda > Octopodidae > Octopus > Octopus bimaculoides. The sequence goes on along the minus strand of NC_068991.1, from coordinate 36,238,263 downwards.
TATTTGAATGACAAAATTAATTTTATAATTTATTCAAGTCCTAGAGTTCTATTTTTATTCTATCAGCAAATTCGTTTCTCGACTAACGCAACACAAACCAATAACTTGTTCTTTAAACTTGTCACTAAATATCACTGACAGTTTTTTTTTTTGTTTTTTTTTTCTGATTTCTCTGACTGCCATCAAGTGATAATTTAGTTACAGCATATTATAAGATATTTTTGGCAGTATATTTACCAACATTACTTTCTATTGTCTCACCCCAACCCTATGGTTGATTCTGACTTTAATTGTCGATTCTAAATTTCATTTACAAACATTTCATTCTCTTTAGAGAACTTCACTTTACTCAAGAACCCGGGACCATATTTACTTCTATAAAAGTCATAGACTAAAAATTAGAAGCAGTATCGGACAGAGGACTCCACATCTCTGTCTTCCAGTCATTGTTATTACAGTTGTCTTTTGTACCCAAAAATACTGGTTTGAGTTGGCTGCGATTGGAAATCAATACCTTTAGGGTAAGATTGTTGTAGCTCATAATAGTTTCTTAATTTTGATTTTACTAACAATCTATTTTTTGCATGGTGCCTGTATTATTTTTACTCCACAGATGTGTGAGCTTTACCTACAAGTTGTCTGTTTGATGTTTGAAGTATATCGAGTCTCCATTCTTTGTCCTCTTTTTCATTTGCTATGTTAATTTTTTTGCGGAAGGGCATTAGTTTTTTAGCTGTTCTATGTTAAGTCTTCCTATTATTCTTGAGAGCTTTTCCTTCAGTGTTTTCTTCGACAGGTTATACACTCACTCTGCTCAGCAATCATAATTTCTTTCTCGCCACATAACAAAAGAGGAGTGCCACTGGTTGTTACTGTTAGAGGAAAGGGTATCTGTTCTCGTGTTTCCAGAACTGTGTATAAAGCGATTTCTCTGCCGTTTTGGAATTTTGATTGACAGCGGTCTGGAAACTGTGGTTTGTTGTTTTTGTTGCTGTCTCGATTCTTATTTTTACTTTCATTTCCCCATAACCTTTGCTTAGCCTTTCTGTTTCTTCAGGGCAAAAGGCATTAAAGGGTCTTTCTACTACGACAAATGTAGCGACTAAGCAGTTTCCCCCGTATCGTCAATCTTTTACCCATTCTTTCGGCATAGTCAACTGTGCAGTTTCATTTACATTATTTACATTTCACGGATATTTGTCCTCATCTTATTTGTTGTTAACCTCCAGCCTTCATCAGGTGTCTTGGGAAAATTTCGAACCTGGGTTGTCTAAGGTATTTTTCGATGTTATTTTTATTCAGGTCACTGCCTGAAACCACTACGCCATATGCCCGTGAGCAATTATGAAGTGAATTTTAGGGCTTATAAATCTAATATTTTTCTATCCTTCCTTAATACCGGTTCCCATATGTTATTCATATCTACACTCGGTCTGCTTAGGAGGTTGTTGTCCTAGCATATGTGCTAAATATAGAAATGTATGTGCAGTTTCAGTCTAGCTTTGTGGTCTTTGTGAATCATTTTGACATGTAAATCCATTTTGACGTCCCTTCACCACAAGTCGCATTCCGATAGCTCTGAGTTTTTTCTTGTTTTTTTCACTTGCCCATATTGCAATACTGATGTGAGAACCAGCCACTAATCTACAAGATTTCTGATGTCTCTTATCATTTGCATTTTTGCCCCACGTACTGGAGAACACTGAATAAGTAGAGGTATGTTTGACAATTTCAGCTTACATTTTGGTTGAGTTCTTCGGTTGAGAGGATTTCTTTGAAGATAGATTCAGGGTAGATTTATCCCATACCATCGTTTTTAAAGCACAAATGTATAATTTTGTATTCACTGCGGCAAAGAAACACATTTTGGTCTCAGAGAATTCTCTCAACTTCTTCTTATCTGCTTGCAGCTTTAAGTCAAAACATTATGTTATGTTCGTTGAAAAATGAAGGCAATTAACTTTAACACAATTACTATATGAGCGATTTAACGTGCATATGTCGCCACTGTTGTTGTTGTTGCTCATATTGCTATCTTAAAAACTACCTGTTAGACCGTTCGGAGTATTTTTACATCATTAACTGGTCATTTTTAAAGGTTCATTCTTCTCTTCTTTTTATTCAGCTGTGAATTTTGATTTTGTGTTGTTTTTCCTCGTTTGCTGTTGTGATGTTTTGTTGTAACCTGTAAATTTTTTAAGTGAAAAGTTTAAGTGTAAATACATTAATAGACGTCTGAAAAAGAAAACCTATTTTAATTATCTCGCCCCTTCCCTGACAGAATACTTCGTGGAGCAATACTCTCCATGAAGTATTATAAGAATTTTCAACAAGTACTCTAAGGAAAATTTAATTTCATAATAATATAAAAATGGCATATTCTCAGAGCATCGTGTATGCGCGAATGTACACTTTGAGAATCAATAATCCTTTCTACCATTGGCACAAGGCATCGAATTTGTAGGGAAGGGGCTAGTCGATTACATCAACCCCAGTTCTTGACTGGTACTTAATTTATCGACCCCGAAAAGATGAAAGGCAAAGTCAACCTCGGCGGGATTTGAACTCAGAACATAGCGGCAGAAGAAATACCGCTAAGCATTTTGCCCGGCGTACTAACAATTCTGCCAGCTCGCCGACTTTTTGAGAACCTATAATAGAAATTATTATTATTATTATTATTATTAATATTATTATTATTAGTAGTAGTAGTAGTAGTAGTAGTAGTAGTAGTAGTAGTAGTAGTAGTAGT
>NC_068991.1:36232576-36234304 GCF_001194135.2 Octopus bimaculoides | reverse complement strand
GTTTTCCCTTTGATGTTATTTTTCAGTAAAACTTTGCTCTTTTTCTTTTTTCTTTGTTTATTTTTACTTTTGTTTTTCCAATAAAAGAAAGAATTGTATATGTATATACATGTTTTATATAAGATGTTACTTCTTTATCTTTCATGAAAAAGTATTTATTCATTTATTATTATTTTTTTTTTTTGTTTTGTTTCATGTTTTCCCCCTTTCAAAAGTTGTCTTGTTGACACATGTTTATTGTGTTTGAAAATTGTTGTCGGATATGATCAGTCTCACATATAAATATATTTATTTGGTGGAGTTGTTAACAGTGATTGATTTTGACAAAGCAATGAGGCCAAAATTGTGTATGTTGGTAGGGAGAAAAGAGTATATTCGATGGAATTAAACCCAGTAATTTACTGGCATTAATTTAAGTGCTACACTTAACCCCAAAATATGAAAAGGCAAATTTTGCCCTGGCAGGATTTGAACTTGGAAATGAAAAGAACCAAATTAGTTATATGTGCAATGATTATAACAACATATCATCCCAAGTGCTAGCCCCTCAAATACAAAGCAATACAGCCAAAGGTAATTTAAATAATTGACCAGAACTAAAGATGGAGATAATCAGGACACTTACTGCTGTTGAACTATAATAGACAGATTGGTCTGGAGTGGAGTGTTGCACTTTCATACTTGTAAAATAGAAAGTGTCAAGTGTTCCACATGCATCATTTCCAGTTGGCTTTTATTTCTAATTATTACTTCATCATAACTGAATTTCAGCATAAATTTTCTTCAATAATACTGTCTATTATGTACGTCAACTTCAGCAATTATCCAACTATGTTACAGTTATAAAGCAGAAAATTTTACATAGCCAGGCTTTACTTCAACATATATTCAATCTAGTTCGCATATGCATACATACATTGTATATTTATATATATTTCCTGATAGTGTTTCATTTTATATTATATCATATATATCATATATGTGTGTGTGTTTGTATATATATATATATATATATATGTGTGTGTGTTGATATATATATGTATATATGTATGTATCCATGTATTGATATTTTGCTTAGGCATACTTATACTAACCTGGAGTTAGAATGAATATATATATATATATATATATATATATATGTATGTACATGCTTCAGAATAAGCATTAGTCATTAGTCAAGTACAAAGCATAATATGAAGTTAAATAAATGAGAAGTGAACAGGAAATTATGTTATAAATTTCATTAGCTTACAGCTGTTTCTGGTGTACGACACATTGTACTCAGTCTGTCTTGTATCCAAAACAGGCGTAAGCCAATGAAGTTCTAAAAAAGACTTCTTGTTCTCTGGTCATTTATTTAATTATATATATATATATATATATATAAATGGAGTCACATGCAGGTATTATTTAAATCTTTAGATTTAAATAACACTTGCGTTTACCTCCATTTATTTATTTATCTATATTATTCAAAAACATTTCACATAAACCTGGGGTGGGGGTTCTACCTTTATCAGTAGGCTCTTACATCTTTGGTACTTGTTTGAATTTTTGCTACCCTGGTATCAATTTATTTATTTATTCTATGTTATTTGTAAACAATGAAAACACATACATTTATATATATGTGTGTGTGTGTATGTGCGTGTGTGTTTGTATATATACATATATGTGTATGTGCATGTGTGTTTGTATATCTATGTGTATATATATATATGTTTATAT
>NC_068991.1:36232025-36232566 GCF_001194135.2 Octopus bimaculoides | reverse complement strand
TATATATATATATATATATATATATATATATATATATATATATATATATATATATATATATATATATCATTATATATGTAATATATAATATATATATATATATATTATATATATAATATATGTATATATATCCATTATATATATCATGTATATATATATATATATATATATATATTATTGTTATTATATATTTATGCATCATTATATATATATATATAATATATACATATATGTATCATAAGATATGTTTTATTATAATATATCTATATATCATTATCCATTCATATATATAATTATATATAAAAAAAAATATATATATATATATATATATATATCATATATATATCATTATATATATATATATATATATATATCATATATATATCATTATATATATATCATTATGATATATGTATATATACCATTATGTACATATATATATATATCATTACATATATATATATACATCATTATATATATATATATATATATATATAATTACATATATATATATAATTATATATAAATATATATATATATA
>NC_068991.1:36229082-36231961 GCF_001194135.2 Octopus bimaculoides | reverse complement strand
ATATATATATCATTATGATATATGTATATAATATGTCACAATTGGTTATCATAATAAAACTCAGACTCTGAGTTTTATTATGACAACTATCTAACTGTCGTATATTATATTTATAGATAAATTCCCCCGTTTACATAATAACGAGGTCTCATTCATTCTTTTGTTATATTATTATTATTATTATTATTATTAATATATATATATATCCTCATTATACATATATATTATGATGTATATATATATATATATCATTATATATATGTATTTAACTTGATATATATATGTGTGTGTGTGTGTGTGTGTGTGTGTGTGTGTGTGTGTGTGTGTGTAGATATATATTTAAGGAGTAAATTATATTGACAGTAAGTAATACTAAAAAAAAATGATATACCATGTACAAGGACTGACTGTACAAGGACTGACTCTAAGTTTACAATGATCTTGAGGAAATTTAATTAAGCTTTTGTGATCATAGTTTGTTTTACACTGATTTTTTTCATATTTATTTTTTATTAGTATGACCTCAGTAAATTTTCTGAAATTATTTCATATTTTTCTTTCTATTTTGGAACATTTATAAAATGTAAAATATTTTGATATATAAAATTTCATACTATACAACTGATAACTAATATCTTTGAATATATCTTGAGCTAGGTTTGTTGTATCATATAGAAAAATATTATTTTGCATTGTCAAAAAACATTATACAAAGAAGCAAAAACCATAATTCATATAAGTAACATTATAATGACAACAATATATGTGCTCTGAATTAACACACCGTAACAAAATGTATAATACACATATGACATATAATACATTAGTTAAGACTAATAATATTTGCACAGGACACTAGCAGTATAGCTACCAAAGGAATATATATTTAGTTGTTTTTACTCCAATGTAGCAGTCTCTCAACACAGTGTTTTCTGACTTTGAAATAAGAAATCATATCTTCGAAGTCCAAAATCTGAGGACAAGATATCAATGAAACAAATCAGATAGCAACAGTTAGAATGAAGAATGTTCAAGTTTCATTCAAACACTTATGAAAATTCTAAAATTATTAATATAACTAGTGTGTCAGGACATTGGATTAGTGCAGTATACTCAAGGAAAACACATAATTACATAGAAAAGCAACACTTACAAATACTGCACAGAAACAATAGTGGTATTTTCGAAATACAATAACACAAGAACACCTTATGGAGTATTGCAGAGATCTGACAAACCGACAAACATTGCTCTCAAACAAATTTAACGTTCAATAAAAGTCAATAATATTAACATTTCATTGAAAGAAGGTAAACTGTAGATGGAAATTGTTGATGAAACATTTGTTGCTGTGTTTTCGTTACATTACATTACTATTCCGTGTATTTTCCACCATCTCATATCCACCAGTTGCTCGTATTTCTTTAGTATCTTGCATGTTTGTGTTCTTGTACACGAATACATACACACACACATACACCCACATGCACACACAGAGGCTTATACATATATACATTTATACATATGCATATGTGTGTGTGTGTGCATGTGTGTGTGTGTGTGTGTGTAAATATATATGTGTATATATATGTATATCTTATATATACAGGGTGCTCCAAAACTATGTATACACATTTTAACAGCTGATAGCTAACTTAATTTTCATTTCTTTCTAGATTTAATCCTAGATTATGATGTCAACAAAGAAAATTATCTTCAAATACTATTTAGAACTTTGAAAATGCAGTCAAAATATAAAGACAATTTAGAAGGGAATTCCAAACACATCCAAATATGCCGGCTATCCTCACTGGAATTAGAGGTAAGTTTGAAGTAGATGGAGCTTTTCGGAATATCCACATGAATCTTTTTGGAAGACCACAGAAGCTGATGAGCCCAACAAAGCAAGAAAGAGCACTGGAATTGTATTCCCAGAAGATCTATATTCAAGAAGATCCATGCAGCAAATGAGTCATGATAAGAATTTCAAATTTCCATCACATTTTGAAATGTTGTGATTGGAAAAGTTACATTCCAAGAATAGTCCAGGATCTCAGAGAAGATGCTGACTGGAGAATGAAGTTTTGTGAGGAATACTTGGCAAGATGTATAGTAGATGCAGACATTTCAGCAAAGTTTGTTGAGAATGATGACATTATATCTAAATCACAATTGCACATACTGTGGACCTGCAAATCCCCATATTCATGTTAAATGAAGAGGAGTTACAATCTGGTGTGGCTTATCGCCAAAAAGATTCATTGCACCATTCATTTTCAAAAGTAATGTGACGGAATGGAGCACCTCCATACTACCATAGCAGACCTTTCTCATGAAAGGTCTACTTTCATGAGAATTTGCCAAACAGATGCATTGGGTACAGAAGGCTCTGTAGAATGCATTGCATATTCGTTGATCATCACACACTAGACAATGTTTATGAAGTTACTTAAAAGATAAAGTTTATGGTACACAACCAACAACAGTCAATTAATTAAGAGCAGCCACTGAATAGCCAAGCACACGAATGCTATATGAAATGTTTCTTAGTGTTTGCGATTTCATTACTTTGCATTATTGGCTGTACCAGTATTAGATAGGCAATAAGCCTTAAAACAAATAATCATAGAAAATATAAATTCCCTATGTATATTATATTAAATTTAGAAAATGAAATATATTATAAAAAACCCTAAATATAACATAATTCAGTGTGTATATGTATTTTTGGGACACACTGTATACATTCTTATATACATACACACAGAAATACATACATACATACATACATACATACATACATACATATATATATATATAAATTGGATCTTTGCACACACACACACACACACAAATATGTATGTATACACACACATATG
>NC_068991.1:36227720-36229066 GCF_001194135.2 Octopus bimaculoides | reverse complement strand
ATATATATATATATATATATATATATATATATATATATATATAGATATATATATATATTCATAAGTATAGATGACAGTATATATATGCATACATATATGTGTATTATGTATTATGACTGCATACATATATATTGTGTGTGTATGTGTCAGTGTGTGTGTGTGTGTGTAAGAATATATATTAATTAGTACTTAAATAAGACTTAGAGTTTGGTCTGTCGTGAGTTCTAGGAATGTAAAAGCCAAGGTTTACCCAGGTTTCCATGGCATGAATGTGACTTAATTTACAACACTTACACCTGAAGAGGATGCAGGAAAGTATATGTGCAGGAAAGTTACAGCATTCAGTTTGCAGCTATTCTTGGAAATGATTTTTAGCGAGCTGGATTGTAGCAGCAGGAGCTAAAATGCTTTGCTAAAAAAAAAAAACAAAGAAATGACTGCTCAAGGAATTGAAACCACTATATTTTGATTGTAAGTGCAACATTCCAAACAAAAGTCATGTAATTTACATACATATAAAATGTATATTTTACACATGTCAGGTGCATGTGTAATTATATATATCCTATAGATGTATGTGTTTCAGTACAATTATATGATTATATCTGTATGTAAAAGTATATATATATATATATATATATATATATATATATATATATATATATATATATATATATATATATATATATATATATATATATATATATGTATGTATGTATGTATATATATGTATGTATGTATGTATGTATGTATGACACAAACTGATGCAAATCATGTTTAAAGAAATGCTACAAATGAGACTGGAATATTTTCTTCACAAAGGAAAGTTATTTATAATGTCTTCAGAAAATGTGTAAACACTTATTGATAAATAATTTTTTTTTCATATGCATATATATATATATATACATTAAATATTATATTCATTGATTTTTGACATTCATTTCAACATTAACCAAACTTGATTAGGTTAAGGCTGGATTCATTTATAAACTCACTGGTGATCGTGATGCAAATTTGGAATGTTGCACTCAATCTTGCTAGCTACTGTACTAAACAGAGATGATGACACCTCGACAGTTATTTAGTGAGTTATATATAATCATCCACGCATTTGCATACCTGCATTTGCATACATATACATACATATATAACTATATATATATATATCTGTATATATGTATATATAATGGCATATATATGTATATATATAGGCATATATATATGTATAGCTATATATATGTATATATAGTTAAATAGATATATGCATTTATGGGTATATAGATATATGCATGTATTTTTATGTATATATGTGTGTGTATATATATATATATATATATATATAT
>NC_068991.1:36220887-36225104 GCF_001194135.2 Octopus bimaculoides | reverse complement strand
ATATATATATATATATATACATACACAAGCACACAAACATATATTTATATATATATTTGTAGGTGAATATTATATACTGTTTGATATGCAGGTATTCAGTTATTTCTACATATAAGGGTTGTACAATGATGTATAATGAAATTTTAACCATTTAGCTAATGAATAATATCCCTTTAGCTGATCAAAAACTGTAATCTTAACACTATTTCACACTTTACTAACTAGGTTTTGCATGCTTTAAATCATATGGTGCATTTTATAAATATGCCTGTTCAAATATCATATTAGCATGAATCTGTTAGTAGCTCTTTCGTTTCTATATTTAAATTTATATATATATATACAGGGTTGGCCAAATGTCACCTGACAGTAAATGAGAAGCATTTAATTCCAAAATTTATTTATGTTTAACAACTGAATGTATTTAATAAAAATGTTTGCATATGAGACATCATGAAAATTGTTCAAACTGAAGTCCTTCTACAGTGACAAATTTTTCCATTTGAGTCAATACAGAATTACAGATAGTATTTATGGAATTTTTATTTACTGTCCAGTAACTTTTGGCCAACTCTGCTCTGTATATATATATATATATATATATATATATATATATTCTTTTCTACTCTAAACACAAGGCCCGAAATTTTGGGAGAGGGGGCCAGTCGATTAGATCGACCCTAGTACACAACTGGTACTTAATTTATCAACCTTGAAAGGATGAAAGGCAAAGTCTACCTCAGTGGAGTTTGAACTCAGAACGTACACAGATGAAATATCACTAAGCATTTTGCTTGGTGTGCTAACATTTCTGCCAACTCACATATATAAGGCTGAAATTATAAAATTATGGATGCTCCAATATATATATGTATATATATTGCAATATCCACAATTTCATAATTTTCAGCCATCCATGAAAACATGCTAACACATGAAGAAATATTACATTGCCTGGAAACAGGTAATGGATTGGTAACACAAATGGCATCTAGCTGTAGACAGATTGCTTCAATCCCATTTGGCCCATGCAGTAGCGTAATTAAAATTATGACGATGATGATGTTGTCGTTGATGATTTTGATGATGACAATGATAATTGTGATGATGATTATGCCGTATCCCTTCTGGTACTGATATATATATATATACAGAGAGAGATAGAGAGAAAGAGAGAGAGAGAGTGAGAGAGAGAGAGAGAGAGAGAGAGAGAGATACATATATATATGTGGATATCAATATATAAATATATATCTGTGTGTATGAGTATTCATTTTCACAGACACGTGTGTGTGGCTGTCTGTCTATCATTAAAATCATTGATTATACTCAAACATACACATACACACACAAATGAACATACACGCACACACAAGTGCACACACACAGACACACATACTCATGGAGACATACACACACATGCACACACACACTCACACACATATGCATGTTTATAAGAGGCAATATTATAAATATTACCAATATATAAGCAACATCATTTATATTTAAATAACTTTAAAACCTTTTCAAATATATTAAAACATATAGCAACAAGTTTAACATAACTAATTATCACATAATGGATAAAGTCTTCATGCTGAATCTGGCAAATATGAACTGATTAATGAATTTCTGGTACTTGCTTCAATGATTTACAATGATTTACAACATTTTACATGTTTTGAATAAAGAAATTTAATGTTGCAAACTAAATTTGTTAATTTATATGATTTGTGATATGGGAACAAGGTCAAATTTAAAGGTAACAGATATATTACTAATTGATTTGTCAAATTCAGAGATAATTGTCCTCAGTATAAGATTCATGCCTATTTTATAGACTCTGAAATATTAAAGGCTACAACAACCACTTTGAAATTTAAAGCCATTATGGAAAGGTGTTATGACTACCTGCTGCAAGGCTTTTTGTCTGGTATTCTACCATTCCTAGCACACCATTACCTTGTAAAGGTAAAAATATTGGCAGATTAAACAGTCAAGTAAATTGTTTGCAGTTCTTCACTGATATCTATTTTGATCAACCTTCAATACTGAAAGACATAGTTGGCTCAAGTGTAATTAGGACAAAGATCAATTTAGAAATATCAATATCAGCATAATAAAACATATTTTTGTAAAATCATATTTCTCTCGACTCTTTGATTATTTGCTTTCTTTGAAAAAGGGTATCTTTTCTGAAATAGTAAAGGACCATTAAACAGTGTGAGTAAGGTATATTCTTTTCTCTTTGTTTTTCATTTATTGATATCACCTTACGTACTTTGCCTAACTTCTCACCTGCATTGGTCAACGAGTTTTTTCAAACATTTACATCATTTATCATAGAATGTATTTTCTAGTGTTCTACCAATGACTCTGCCATCCACTGTCCTTTAGTATTATTATTATTATTATTTATGATCATGATGATGATGATGAGGGGATGGAGGAGGAGGGTTTCTAACTTGAACATGAAGCCATTGACTTTTGGCAGGAGTGATTACTTTTATATGCTTCTGTATCTGAATGATCCATATTTCATCAAATCTAGAAGGACAGCAAGATTTGAATTCAGAACATGTGATGTGGTTTCTTTGATATGCTACTGATTACTGATTCGACCATTCATTATAATTGTAGTAGTGCTAGTAATAATAATAATAATAATAATACTAATAATAATAATAATAATAATAATAATAATAATAATAATAATGGTTTCAAATTTTGTCATGAGGCTAGCAATTTTGGAGGTGGGGGTAATCTGATTACATCAATCCCAGTACTCAACTATACTTATTTTATTGATCCCAAAAGGGATGAAAGACAAAGTCGATCTCAGCAGAATTTCAACTCAGAACGTAAAGTCAGAAGAAATGCTGCTATGCATTTTTTTCCAGTAACAATTCTGCCGGTTCATCACCTTAATAATAATAACAACAACAATAGTTTCTGATTTATAAACAGGCCCAGAAATTTTAAGGGAATGGGATTAGTAGAAGCCAATGACGACAATAATTGAATGGTGCTTTACTTTATTGGCCCCAAAGCAATGAAAGATAAATTTGATGTCAGCACGATTTTGAACTCTGAACATTAAGAATTATGAACAAATACAGCAATTATTTTGTCTAATGCTCAAACAATTTTGCCAATCCCCATTCAAATAATAATAATAACAGTAACAATGATGGTAGTAGTGATGATGATGATGATGATGATGATGATGATGATTTTCAACAAATTGAGTTCAATCAATATCTATGACAAAATATTTTGGTATTCGTGACATTCAAACTTTCCTTAGTGGTGATAAGGATCTGAAATTAATAGTATCTAGCAGACTTAAAATGGTGGGTTGTGAAGTTGAGGTCTCTCTCAAAGAAGATAATGAGTCATGTACAGCACCAGGACATTATAAGCAAGAGACAATTATGTCTCTTCCTTTAAATGATGTTCTGCATTAATGTAATGCATTTACAGAAGACATATTGGTAGAAAGATATCATGATGTTGTTGAGGGGAGGTTCATGCTTCTCCCAAAACATGCTCTACTGATTAGTCCACATTACTCAGTAAGAAGCATAGAGCAGGTTTCTTGGTTTCTCCTGTATATATATTCCTCTTTGGATAGGACACTGGAGCAATGTGGAATGAAGTGTTTTGCTCAAGAATGGTCCAGGAATTGATACCAGAATCTTATGATCATGAGTCCAACATCCTAGCCACTAAGTTATATACCTCCACAAGAAGCTCTGTTGGGAAAAGTAAAAAGTTAATCTTGTTCATGGGAAGTGGTGATGTTCATGGCTCTTCAAAACAATTCATTCCCTATCCCCATGTTATTTGTTATAGTTAGCCTTGTTTATTATTAACATTTTTCGGGACGGTTTTAAGGTTGTTTATATCCTTATTTATTTCCTGATATTGCTGACAAAGAATTTGTTTCATGGGTTAATAGATTAAATTGTTAATTGAATGATCAGATAGTTGATTAAATGAAATTATTAATTTGCTATTGAAACTAAAATGTTTAAACCATAAATGCTTTCTCATTAAAAATATGATTAAATAAAATGTAACTTCTGATCATTCTTGACAGAATTAGATCAATAAAGTATTATTCCATATTGAACAATAGCTAACGGGAAAACCAGTGAAGACTATATATGTATATATATATATATATATATATATATATATATATATATATATAT
>NC_068991.1:36218127-36220245 GCF_001194135.2 Octopus bimaculoides | reverse complement strand
TATACATATATATATGTTTAAATATATATATAATTAATCAAAAAAATGCAGAAAATCAGACAAGAAGAAACAACAACGCAGGGACGTGGCACATAATATATACAAAACAAGCATGAGTTGAATTATAATATATATGTGGAAGTTGATAACTGAAGTATTATTATAGACAAGAAAGTTTAATTTTCTCTACATCATTGTTTTCTCCAACAATTATTCATTACATGAATAATTGGAGTTGCACTCTTGTTGCTTGTTGATGCAGTGTACAGGAGTTCTGCCTTGGTTGGTAGACTTGTGCAAAGGGAAATGTGAAGTGCCTTTGCTGGTGACACACTTCAGTGATATGGCTTGGCAGAATATGAAGCATGAACCATGAAACACCTTGGCAAATCAGTAGCCACCTATTAATTCAACTAGCTCTAATTTTCACTAAAAATCAGTACCTTTACATGGTCTTTTGGCATGCTAGAAATAACAGACACCTATCCAACCATCAAAAATAAAGGTACATTGGATAATATACTCCTAAATACTCAGTACAATGATTAAAAAAACAAACAGAAAATAGTTTGGTGATGGTTGGAATGATTTTGGTCATAAGTTTGTTCAATCTAGATTGACTTAAGGCCAAACAAAACTGACATCAATAATTGAAACTTCAAAATCAAATAGAAAATAAAACAGAAATCAGGATTATATTTTTTTTTCCAAAATCTATAAAAAGCAAGGAAGTAGACAAAAAAATATCTGAAGAAATAAATTGATAAAAACTACAAGCAAAACACAAAACAAACACTAGTTACCAACCAAGTGTGACTGTGCTTGTTATACTTTTATGATCTTAAATAATTGGTTTTGGTGGACACCTTTTGCAGTTTTCAGATTTGCACTGTGGACCTCTTTGTAATTGGGTTTAATCTCTACTAAAACCCACCAACCTCACCAAACACTATCATTACACCCTCCCTTCCCCTTCTCTCTCTCTTTCTCTCTCTCTCTCGATTTAATACAATTTTACAATTTCCCCACATTTTATGTGTGTCTTGTAGTCTTTTTATTTTATATTTATTTATTTGAATTTGAGACTTCAAACAGTAAATATTTGTTACTTCACAATAATGTTTCAACTTATCAAACTGAGGTCTATAGATTTTTGAGTTCTATTTATACAATCAAAATCAAATATTCCTGTCTTTGTAAATTCGATTCCAATTCTATATATATATATATATATATATATATATATATATATATAGATAGATAGATAGATAGATAGATAGATAGATAGATTGATAGATAGATATAGGTATGTTACAACATTTTTTCATCGTCATCTGTATTATTATTATTATTATTATTATTATTATTATTATTATTATTATTATGATTATTATGATTATTATTATTATGATTATTATTATTATTATTATTATTATTATTAAACATGCATACATGCACGCATACATAAGTATAATTTCATAAGTGTAAGTTCATGCCTTAAACAAATGGTGAAACCGCAAATGGCTCAGGAACCAGACCTAATCCTACATTTATCTAACATGATGATGATGAAAGCTGTAACTCAATTTCAAGACATGGCATTACTTGATATGTCTCTTAAATATGAATAGTATGGATGCAGTTTACAGTCATGCTAGGGACCTATACTACTTTGCACAGATGTGGCAATGATGGGCATCTCTTGCAGCAGATGTTCAGAGAGCTAAGGACCTTTACTGATGCATGCCTCCATTCCATCACAGAATTTTTCATTAAGTATTTTCCCTCTTTGACTATTGCTAGCCATACAGCAATGCTCTGTTATGTGTTAAACAGCAAGCAATGCCTGTGAGTGAAACTCTGGAAGACGGAAAATTCTAATGTAATGCCTGCAACTGTGTTTGCATCCGATGATGTAAACTAGTTCTTTTTGAGCGAGCACATATATTGTTTAGAGAGTGGGATTGGCCTTCAGTTTCAAACAAATATATGTTTACATGCCTCTATCTCTCCTTCTTTCCCTCTCTATATTTATCTATCTATCTGTCTATCTATCTGTCTAACTATCTATCTATCTATATATATATATATATATATATATATACACACACACACATA
>NC_068991.1:36217082-36218096 GCF_001194135.2 Octopus bimaculoides | reverse complement strand
ATATATATATATATATATATATATATATATATATTGATAGATAGATATGTATTAACCTATATATATCAACAAAAAATACTGTGTGGGTTTGTGTGTGTATGTATCTATGTATGTGTGTTTATGTGTGTATACACGTGCACACACACACACACACACACACACACACACACACATAGCACATTTTGTTAATTTTCCTCAAATAAGAGTATTTGATTTTATTTAAACTGAACACCTTTCTCACAGCATGAGCAACACACCACAGTAGTCATCAGATGACACAAATGCACAAACGTGTGTGTGTGTGTGTGTGTGTGTGTGTGTACCTCTGTGTGTGTCGGTGTGTTTGTGCATATGTGCACATGCAAGTGTGTGTGTGTGTGTGTGTGTGTGTGTGCAGATGGATGTATTATATTTGTTTATACTTGATCATGAAAAACTATGAAGGTGTTCAACATACACATTAGAAAGCGTCCAATCAAAGCATGCTGACCAGGAATGTAGACTCTGTACTGTCACAGTGCTACAGTCTTGTTTAGTCAACCAACCTTCTCAGAATGTTAAAAGAACAGCTCCATAACATATGACAAACATACACTAAACAAAGTGGAAAAAGGAAATATTTCCATTGCCCACCCACTACAAACCCAGATTTAATCTCAACACATTTACCATATTTATTCATGGGATATGAAGAGTGGGTTTTGAGATAATGGGACATATAATCAGATTCTCACATTATGTGTTACCCAAAGCTTTAAACCGCTATCCACTATTTTTCTTTTTAAATTCACAGATACAGCCAGGTATACAAAAGCCTTAAGGTTATCACTTATGCATATATGAAATACACAGTTGTGATTGAGTGTGTGTGTATGTGTGTGTAGTAATATTAGTTTCTACAAGCATGAATGTATGAGCATTTAGTATGCATCATTTAAATAGCTACTCATACTTGTATGCTAGCATGTGCACACACACACACAAACTCACACACATGTGAAGATATATATATAT
>NC_068991.1:36214526-36216816 GCF_001194135.2 Octopus bimaculoides | reverse complement strand
ATATATATATATATATATACACACACACACACATATATATGTATGCACATTTTATATGACAATAGACATATTATTTCATGGAACTTTGTTCCAAACCTATTTTTTTTCTATTAAAATATCAAGCAATTCTCTTATTGTTCCAAGACCATTATAATGCAGTCACATTTCTCATTATCAGACATAATTCCCAAGACTATAATAGCACAATAACTGTATACTTTGTGTAAATAAATTTTTTCCTTTCTAGCTGCTTTTTTTTTCTGTTATCATGGCTATATCATTTATGTATACATGATTTATGGTATAATAACCACACCTATTATAACCATTCGGCTTTCAACACTATATATCTACACATATAGATATACCTATATCATTCATGCTATGTATCATTCTTAAAGTTTTCAGCAGAACAGAATGAGTAACTCTCTATTATCTCATCACAACTTTTGTACTACACTACCCGCAAATTTCATATATGTATACACATGCACACAAACACGTACATGTATATGGTAGAGGTGAGGTATACAGAGACCCACACACATGCACACACTCACACACACACACACACACACACACACACACACACACAAACAAACACGTGTGTGCACATACACACACTACATACACACACTACATACATACATGATATAAATAGTAGAAGTACCAGCATTGTGTGAGTTTAGAAATTTGTATACAAAATCATACATAGAAAGTCATATATCTGTCTTTTTATCTATCTGCCAATATATTTTATATACATATATACATATATTTATATATAAAATCAAAATAAGCAACAAGGATATCCAGAGATAATGCAGTACGATCGTTTCAGGCAACTCCATTTAATTCAACAATGTAATCATTAGTTTATAAAACTATACTGATATATTCATTACATATATAAAAAAAACTCCTTGGAATATAATTTTATTAATATATAATTAGAATGTTCTTTTACCTCAATACTCCTTTATTAATATCAGTATATACCTATTAATCAATATTCATAGATACCATATGATGAGTTAGTTTTTAAGTGTACAAAATATATATAAATATTAAACTATTTCTGAATAATTTTCTTTTCTTTTCCTCCCTCTATTGTGGTATAAGTTTTGGTATATGCTCAAAAGTATCCATAAATTTCTATCCTTTTGTTAATATATTCTTATTAATAACTCTATGAATAGCCATAAACTTTATCTATATACAATGTAGCAACATTGTTTTATAACTTTTAACTATAGTACTACATGATAAGACTTCCCCTGTTTCATTATCAATGGACTGCTAGTGGGCGACCCTCCTTAGTTGTCAGCCAACATCTTGTTTTAAGTTTTCCTTTACCAAACCTCATGATTTAATGACTATACCAACCATGATTTCTGTCTGCTCTCTCACCCCTACCCCTAACAGATAATGCCATTTATTCTCATAAGCTTTAGATATACAAAGTTTGATATGATAGTCTATAAATCTAAACTAAAAAAAACAAATAAAATCAGTGACAGACAGAGTCTTCTTTGACATTTTATTTATTAGCATCCATGGTGTGGCTAAAGCAAGATGTTCTCTGACTGTCTCCTTGGAGATTTTAGGTGTGATTATAATGTGTCCATCTGTTCTAATTTAATTTAATTTTATGTCTTTGTGAAGCTGAGGATTGCTCTGCATTTTTCAATTGATGTAATGATTACGTTGTTCAATTAAATGGAGTTGCATGAAACAATCGTACTGCATTACCTCTAGATATCCTTGTTCCTTATTTAGATTTTAATCACCTTACTTTAAAATTGTATGGATAATACCGTACTAAATTCTGGTGCCTTATTCACATGAATCTCTCTCTCTCTCTCTCTCTATATATATATATATATACACACACACACACATATATATACACATATATAGTGTTCGCAGTAGTCGGAACAAAGATCCAAGGATCCAGGTGTAGGGAGTTAGTAAGCTTCAAGCAGTCCATGGTAGGTATGAAAAAACCAACTTTCAGGAACAATATCAGTTTATTGCTGTAGAATGTTGTAGGTTTCCCCCATATCAAAGTTTCATCTCCTGCAAGTTCACTTGGCATCTCTTGACAACAATGTAACCTTAATTTAACTGAAGTATCTTCATCCTGAAGGGTAGCTTGTGGAGCATTCCCTCATTGAGTAATTATTACTTCTGAAGTTCTGCTAGCTAGGAAACATGTAGCCTGGATTTTACCTGCTCCATTCCCTCAATTTATATATATATATATATATATATATATATATATATATAT
>NC_068991.1:36212660-36214405 GCF_001194135.2 Octopus bimaculoides | reverse complement strand
GTGTGTGTGTATGCATATATATATATATATATATACACATACATACACACACACATACAGCAATATCTAAGTCTAAACCTATCCCTCTCTTCCCCTCTGTCTGTCTGTCTCTCTCTCGGTATACACCACACACACACACACACACACACACACACACACACACACATACCAATTTATATAGTCTATATGTACATGTAAAAATGTCCAGCTGTATTTCAGCACCTTTGCTTTTGCTTCGAGTTTTACTCCATTTTCTCGTATTTCATGTCTTTCAGTTATTTTAATCTCACTCATTAATCTCATAATTTCACACTCTTTTCTTGAATCCTAATAAAAATATTTCCACCAGTTCTCCTCTTCATTTACCTTCATCTCCCTGTTTTGTTTTGATAACCACACACATTTCGATCTCCTTCGATCTGTCTTTATCTTCTCTCCCTCTCTCTTTCTCATTGTTTCTCAATCCAGTTCTGTCAGTCTTCCACATGTTTATTTATCTAACTAATATACACCTCTGTATAATACATGCTTTCTATTTTTTCATCTCTCTTAACACTACACTGATTACTGCTTCCTCGTTCCTGTGAGAGAAGTGAGCCAACTTGCAAAAATATTTGACTCATGACTTCGCATTTTGCATAGCAAATTCAGTAGAGAGACATATAAACAGATATATATGTAGGTAACTATATTGATATATAAATATATACATAAATGTTACACATACGTAACCATGTTTCTTGATATAACATTGCAATTATAACACACACACACATACACACATAAACACATGCATACGGGAATGAATATCTATATGCAGCTATGTAAGCATGTATTTAATAAACATGTATTTAGCTATATTCTGAAATTAATCACTGTAGTTAAACCAAGGGCAATTTAGCAGTTCGAAATTAGGAATGAAAGAACTAGTTTTGTTATTTATAAGAGTACATATGTGTGTGAAATTTGTCCAGATGTTGTTCAAAGATGATGAGATCTTTTTCTTCTCTGATCTGGGGTGTTAGAGCAGGGCCTGTTGAGGAAAAGTATTTATGTTGCAATGTGGTTACGTGTTGTAAATCTGTATTGTGTAGGGGGTATATGGCACAGGGTCCCAGCCTTGGGTGAATTCTGACTTTCATATTACAGTCCTTTGAGTAATGCTGGTGGTATATTCTCTGGAGTGTACAAATGATTTAACACTCATGGCAATGCTGGAGAGAATAAAGTTTCAGTGTTTTAAGGCAGTCTCAATCAAGATCAATCATCCCATTTATTTATTTAGTAATTGCTCTCTGGAGTGACTCATTTCTCATTATATATATATATATATATATATATATATATATATATATATAAACTATACATACATACATACACACATATATGTATGTATGTATGTATGTATGTATGTATGTATATGACTCTGAGGAAGCTATAGGACATTGTACAAGCACTCAGCTCTGAGTGCACTTCTATATAGCAGAAACAGCTGTAAGTGAGGATGATTAATTTGTAGTTAATACTAAACAATTATTAACTTCCCAATCTTCATTTTCTTTCTCTTATTTTATATGAATATAAACTATATGCTTTTATATATATACCTGTTATTTTAAGGAAATTGATTCCCCCAAAATACTAGATATTGAACCAGTATTTCCTTGGATGAACCCATCATGTCATGAGGTTAACACAACCTCTAATCGAAAGTATATATACATATATATATATATATATATATA
>NC_068991.1:36209136-36212381 GCF_001194135.2 Octopus bimaculoides | reverse complement strand
GTGTGTGTGTGTGTGTGTGTGCTTCAGAACAAAGTGTCAGTCAAATAGAAAGCAATAATAAGAAATTAAAAGTTGACAACAGAATAAAATAAGTTATGTCTTGAACTTCATTAGCTTAGAGCTGTTTCTGCTAAAAGAGTGAAGACAGATGAGTTTTAACCAGGAGATTATGTGGGAGATTATACCAGATAATTTTCCTATTTCTATTTTTTTCTCTTAATGGTAGTGCTGTTGGAAGTGTAAGTAGTGTTGTTACAAATAGAACCTATAGTAGTCTTAAATGTGGGAATTTAAAGTTAACCAAGTCTGTGTAAGACAACTTGGTGTGTTTAGGTGTAAGAAATTAATGTGTTCATTTTTCCACACTTTCACACTGTGAATCCTTGTGTGATATATGGTCCTTGGGTTCACCATATAAGTGATCTTTTCTTTATATCCACTTCTACTAACAGACTCACTGTAATATCTAGCTACGTTGTTAATAATTTGCTTATTTGCAGATATATATATATATATGGTAAATGAAAGACGAAGGAGGGAAGATACGAGAATTTTTATTAATCAAGACAATTGATTCAACACATCTAGCATATATATATATATATATATATATATATATATATATATATATATACATTTCATTTTTGTAGCTCCAATAAAGCTATGGGCTGATATGCAAGCACTAAACTATGAGCGCAGAGCACCTGAGAGCAGAATCAGTTGTAAGCTGATGAAGTTTATGATATGAATTCTTATTCCCTCATTACTTTAATTTCTTGTGGGGGTGGGGTGTGTGTCTAAGTGTATGTATATATATGAATGAATATATGTGTGTACACACAAAAACAATATATGTTTGTGTATATATATATATATGTATATATATATATATGTATGTATGTAAGTATATATATGTACAGACGTGCAAACAAAAAAATTGAAATAACTGTCAGAAAAATCATCATTGAAGAATATTAAGACAATAAGAATGAATGAATGAAAAATTTGTGTGTGTGTGTTCAAATGTTTCTTTTAAATTTTACCCTACAACCATAACAAACAGAAGCTATTTCTTTGGACATTGACAATTAATCAGAGAAATTATTTTAAAATCATGATTATTTTTTTATGGTTTTGCTCTTGTCCTTTGCTGTTTCTTTTCTTTGTTGTTGTGTAGGTTTGAAGAGTTTGTGCAAGTCTTTCCAACACATCAACACATGCAAAATAACATTGACACATACAAAATAACACATACAACATAACATCATTCTGTGTTGTGGTGTCTACATTGCAAAGTAGCACTCTATTATTATTATTAAGATACTATTAATACCAATTTTTGCTATCTCTGTTTTTCTCCTTCCTCTTCTTTGCGTGTTTTTGTTCTTTCCCTTCTGTTATTATTATTATTGTTGTTGTTGTTGTTGTTGTTATCAACATCAATTTGTTTCACAGTATATGTGCTGTGCTCTATTTATGCTTTTTATCAAACCACAGCTCATTGGCTAGGATAAGGGGCATTTTGTACATTCTGTATAAAAGCTTTTTTCTGCTTTTCTTATTTGCTTTCACATGGCATTGAGAATTATCCAGATAATGGACATGCCACAGTCATTACAATACATACCTTCTTTTTGTCAAAGACTGCAATACCTGGTCTGCTATGTTCTATTCACTTTTGGACTTGTAAAGTCCAATGACAGCATCAATTCATTATTTTTTAGAGATTTAATGCCTAGTGGCATTTTGTCTGTCTTTATGTTCTGAGTTTGAATTCTGCCGAGGTTGACTTTGCCTTTCATCCTTTCCAGGTCAATGTAATCGAACAGCCCCCTCCCTCAAAATTTCAAAATTGTGCCTTTAGTAGAAAGGATTATTATTATTATTATTATTATTATTATTATTATTATTATTATTATTATTATTATTATTATTATTATTATTATCAAGCTAGTACATTCTAATTTAGTTAGTAGGAGTGCTGATTTGAGGTTGATGACATCAAGCCTCTTCAAAAGTCCAGAATCTTTCTTAGGATTTTTGTAGAATACAGCATTATATTTCTCTGCAAGTCAACAGTTTGTGTCTCAATTCCAATATTCCTTTGTCTCCTAGATAGCATGCTGGTTCTTGTGCCAAGTACACCAATTACTACAAGATTAATTGATGTTTTAGTCTTCCACAATCTCTTCAGCTCTGCAGTTAGATCCTGATAGTTCTCAATTTCTAAAATTTCTTTAGTATCCACCCTGTTATCATTTAGTATTTCAAAGTCTATGATCTTAAATTGTTTATTTATTTTGTCCTGTATAAAAATATCTGGGCTCCTTGCTTCAAGAGTGTTGTCAGTCTTTATGGGGAAGTCCCTTAGAATCTTATAATTCTCATTCTCTATCACAGCCTCTAATTTGTATTCATACTAGTTTTCTGATATTCCTAAGCTACTCATTCAGCTAACATCTCAATATGCTCTGTTGACTACACAGTCATGCCTCCACTTATACTCATTTTTGTGCTAGCTTACTGCATTCACTCAAGAGATTTTCAATACTGTTGTCTGTTTTGCCACAGATTCTGCATTTGTTCTGAGTTTTTCAATCTTTGTCTCTATCAAACTCATCATAACAGCTTGTTCCTAAGCCTCTATATCACTTCAGTTTATTATTACTATCCTGATTATTATTGTTGTTGTTGTCGTCATCGTCATCACCACCATCATCATCATCATCATTATTATTAGCAGTAGTAGTAGTAGTAGTAGTAGTAGTAGTAGTAGTAGTAGTAGTAGTAGTAGTAGTAGCAGCAGCAGCAGCAGTAGCAGTGGCATTATTTTTAAATGTCAAATGTATTAGGGTCAGTAAACATATCAAGAAATGTGCCACTGCCATGGAATAAAAGAAATAACTTGTACTATATAAGATATATATGGGTTTAGGAATTACACTGTCCCAAACCATGTGCAAGAATCTAGTAATAAAATGTGAAAAATTTTAAATGTAAAAGATAAAACTTGAACATAACTGTGTATTTAATGAAACATGCATAAATTTTTTTAATATACTTTATAACTCTTACATTATAGATAGATAGATAGAGAGAGAGAGATAGACAGATAGATGTATGCATGCATGCATACATACATACATCCAAAGATATACATATAGAAATATATATATATATATATATATATATATATATATATATGTGTGTGTGTGTGTGTGTGTATGTGTGTGTGTGTGTGTGTG
>NC_068991.1:36207842-36208673 GCF_001194135.2 Octopus bimaculoides | reverse complement strand
CCTTTAGTAGAAAAGATTATTATTATTGTTATTATTTGATGAAAACTCTCAGCTTATTTTGCTGGATATGATAGAAAGAGTCAGCTGTCCATAGCCAGCAGACTAAGGTGACACTTGTTTACTAGTCATCCTCATTATTATTGTTATTTTTATTATTATTATTATTATTATTATTATTATTATTATTATTATTATTATTATTATTATTATTATTCAGTAGTCTTATTTTTATCACGTTCTTTCACTGTGCTACCAATTGCGACTCTGTGTGCCTCGGGTATGTACTGTGGTGTTCTTATTATCACTGTATTGAAAGTGTTTTACATAGGGTGTGTGTGGTGCCTAGTAGTGCTATTTTCTATATATACTTGTAAGTCTTGGTGTTCCTGTTCTATATTTGCCTGAATGTTTTTTCCTCATACCTAATGCGCCCACTATGATAGGAATTGTTTCTGTTTTTAGGCTCCACATTCAAGTTAACTCTATTTCCAGAGCTTTGTAATTTGGAAGTTTTTCCATTTCTTTTTGAGAAACATTGTCCTCTATTGGTATTGATACTGCGATTAAAAAGCATTTTTTTATTGGCAAGCTCTGACAACTATATCCGTCCTTAACTTGTCTGTGTGTATTGGCATATCCCAGAGTATGGTTGCTTTCTCATTTTCTGTGACCTTTTCTGTTGTTATTCCATAGTGCTGGCATAGCTTTCATCATCATGATTATTATTATTATTATTATTATTATTATTATTATTATTATTATTATTATTATTATTATTATTATTATTTAATGTGTGTGTATATATTCATCTCTCTCTCTCTATATATATAT
>NC_068991.1:36205825-36207832 GCF_001194135.2 Octopus bimaculoides | reverse complement strand
ATGGATGCATCACGTTCAATTAAATAATAGATAATATATAATATATATATATATATACCGAGAGCAAAGTTGGGCATAAGAAGCATCAAATGTGGTGTGCAAGAGAGATGACTGCACTGGTATGCCCATGTGTTACGTACGTATGAATGAAGACAGCTGCATGAGGAAGTGCCACTCTCTAACTGTAGAAGGAACTGTAGAAGACCCAGGAAGACATGGGATGAGGTGGTGAAGCATGACCTTCAAACATTGGGCTTCACAGAGGCAATGACAGGAGACCAGGACCTTTGGAGATACGCTGTGATTGAGAAGACCCGTCATGTGTTGGTATTGTCCAGCCTTGTTAAGAATACTCCTGATGTGTCAGGTGGTACGATATGCATGAGAAGACCTGTTGAGTCAAGTGGCTGGCTCCTATGCCAGTGGCATGTAAAAAACACCATCCAAACGTGATCAATGCCAGGTCTGCCTGACTGGCTCCTGTGCCAGTGGCACATAAAAAGCACCAGCTGACCAACGCCAGTATCCCCTGACTGGTTCCTGTTCTGATAGCACATAAAGAGAACCATCCAAATGTGATTGTTGCCAGGCCCACTTTACTGGCTCCTGTGCCGGTGGCATGTAAAAGGCACCCACTACACTCTCAGAGTGGTTGGTGTTAGGAAGGGCATCCAGCTGTAGAAATTCTGCCAGACTAGATTGGAGCCTGGTGCAGCTGCTGGCTCTCCAGAATTCAGTCGAACCATGCAACCCATGCCAGCATGGAGAATGGACGTTAAACGAGATGCTGATGATGAGGATGAGGATGATATATATATATATATATAGTGAGAGAGAGAGAGAGAGAGAGAGAGAGAGAGAGAGAGAGAGAGATACCAACACACACATACATATGTGTGCATGCATGTGTACATATGTATATAAACCCATAGAGTTATATGAGAATTAATACATTTGTTATTTATTTCATTTTTTAATCTTTTCTTTTCCTTTTTTTTTTTTTTTCATGCTGATAAAATTTCTAAAGAAACCATTTCTGTAGGTATTCTTTCATTTACCCTCTTCTTCATTCTTTGTAATTTTCATTCCCTCATGTTCTTTTTTGAAAATTTATTTAATGAATTTAATTAACACACAGTTTCTAGATTGTCTTTATTCTCTGGAAATGTTTAATTAACAATTGTTAAAATTGATTTTCCGTGTCTATATTCGGCTAATATAGAATGCTTTTGGTGTGTAAGGAAAATGCAATATGCTACAGAGTATTTGTATGTATGTGGTTCTGTGTATGTAACTAAATTTACAGTGTTTGCCAAAAGCAAACCAGTAGTTACACGTTTTATTTTCAAAACCAAGCAGATTAGTAAGACATATGTCTGTATGTGTGTATGTATGCATGTGCATGCATGTATGTGTGCATGTATGTATGTATATATGTATTTATGCGTTCGTTTGCTGCTGAGTTCTAACAGTACCACAGTAACCTTGTGTTAGAACACAATATATTTATACTCCGCAGTATTAGTAAGGTTCAGCAGCAAGGAAGTAGCATACATACATGTGTGTGTGTGTGTGTGTGTGTGTGTGTGTGTGTGTAGCATTTTTTCTGTACCTCCTGAAGAAATCTGCATGCAGTTGCATTATGAACACCTACTGTAAAAGATGCAAATAGCCACAATGACAAAACATGCATAGGATACAATCAGTTATAAACTGCATGTTGTACTTTTCCTAATCTTTTCCTAAATTTGCTCTGTAATCTTACACTGTACAGTAGCAACTGTACTTTGCAGGAGACGGACAGAATGTTGACACTATGTGGAGTTCTCAATTCTCCAGTAGACCAGTAGCAGTTGTAAATCTAACTGAACACTTACATACATACATACACACACACATACACACACACATATTCACACATACATATGCACACACACACATACACACATATATATATATACTTTTATATATATATATATATATATATATATATATATATATATATAT
>NC_068991.1:36203288-36205586 GCF_001194135.2 Octopus bimaculoides | reverse complement strand
GTGTGCATGTGTGTGTGTGCATGTAATTTCTGTATTATATGTACATGCTTAAGTGTGAGAGTACATATTCATTTATCTGAATTCGTAAAAAAAGAAAATGTCCCATAGAAATTCATAATTGTTTTGAATAGCACCAAATGCTTTGTTTTAAGTAAAGAAATGTTTACAAGGTAAGTCAATCCAGTGAAGGCCATTCTGTCTACAGCACAGCAAAGGGAATCCTTCCAGAGCCTTGTAGAGGCCAGTCCTCAATAGGCTAATTGAGTTTGCTCCAATGCAGGCCAGATAAGGCCATTCATCTGCTAACTGATGGAGGGAATTTGTTGGCTGCTTAATAGAGTTCATCTTCCTTCAGCCTAGTGTAGGAAATGGTTTTGTAGCAGATTTTCTGTGGCCTGGTGGAGGGAATCCATATGCAGCTAAGGGGAGGCCAACCCCTACCAGCTAGTGACTACTATGGGACATGCTTTACACATAAATTAATCGAAATGATTTTGTTCTGCTAAAAATCAGATCTTTGACATAGACTTGGTTTGTAACAAGCTAAACAACATTCTATAGCTCTTATATATAACATAGCTATGCAACAAATAGACGCACAAACATGGATACATGAGTGTACATACATTTATACATGTATGCATAAAATTAACGATTTTATACACATTCTGTAATATATAATCTGGCTTCATAATGTGCAAAACCGTTTCAGTCAACACTGTACATGCTTTATCTGTCAAGCTGCATATGCTACATAACTTGCAAAGGCGTATGCTGCATTAGATAAGATGTATAGGCAAGTTGTAAAAAAACTACACAACTAGATTCATGCATGCACACAAGCACACACAAACACACACACACACACACACACACACACGCATGCACACATGCAATACACATGCAAACGTATGATATAATCTATAAAAAATACCAATACCAGAGGGAAAAGGATATATAGTTAGAAAAAATTCCAGTATGTAGATGTGTGTATGTGTATGTATATATATATATGTATATGTATATGGATATATATTTATATATATATATATATATATATAGAGAGAGAGAGAGAGAGAGAGAGAGACGTGTTTGTATATATATATATATATATTGTTCTTGTGTTTAATGTCCTCTTTGCCATGCTTACATAGGTCAGATGTAATTTGTAGAGGCAGATTTTTGTTGACCAGATTCTGTTCCTGTTGATGACACTGACCTGCTTCCAAGCAAGGCAGTATTTCCCCATGGCCAGACACTTTTTTCATGGAAGAATGGAAATGGAAAACACCACTTGTATAACAGTGATGCACATTTACAATCATCTTTTAAGAAAAGAGTACACACAAATAAGCACACACACACAAACTTCTGAAGCAAGTTTGTTAACCAAACATTCATACCTGTTCTTCACTCTCTCTCACCTTCTCTCACTCCTCTCTCTTTCTTTTTCTCTCTCTCTCACTCACTATATATATATATATATATATATATATATATACACACACACACACACACATATATATATATATATATATATGTATGTGTGTGTGTGTGTGTGTGTGTGTGTGTGTGTATGTGTATTATATATAGATGTGTATATGTTTAGGTATATCTGTGCATGGATATATATCATTAACAACAGAAAGGAACTACATGAAGAAACTGATTACTATAGCCATATCAGCTTGTGCTTGTCACCATCCTCCTACTTCCTTCTCCCCCCACACACATACATCTGAGCAATGATTTTTCTGTCCCTTGCTTTTCCAAATGTCCTGAAGAAGGGGAATTCATCTCAAAATATAGAAATACAAGATAAAACTGCAACTTTGTTTAATTTTGTTTTCTTTTCCTTTTGCAATTTACTTTGTATCTTACTTTGTGTCGTTACAAATGTCTTGCACCTGTCCACTATACTTTTTCACCAGGTACATATAGCAGGTTATTTTCAACAAAACAATCATATTTACCTGATGAAAAAGTAATGCTATGTAAGATTCCCACAATGTGCTTTTGAAACTGTTGTAGTATACCTTTTAGTTACAGATTTGATTATTGTTTACCATTTTTGATGTGGAGTTGTGTAGCACTTGTCATCTTATTACAGTTTTCTGCTTAATCTTGATATGGGACAATTGTATTTGATGCATTGATTAATAAATTTTATTGATCAATCATTGAGTCATCTGTATTTTCTATACAAGCCTTGTTTATGCTAGAGACTAACCAACTACATTTTACCAGTTGATTGATCCTACTGTATTATATGTATATATATATATGTATATATATATA
>NC_068991.1:36191849-36199262 GCF_001194135.2 Octopus bimaculoides | reverse complement strand
ATATATATATATATATATATATATATATATATATATATATATAGAGAGAGAGAGAGAGAGAGAGAGAGAGAGAGAGAAATACAATTATTTCTTGTAAAATAATTTTGTGCATCCTCCTCATTATTGCAATGGTTCATGTGTGGATGCCTATTTATTTATACATGACATTATAGCCCTTTGATCATCATCATCATCATTGTCATCATGTCAGCAGGGATATAATGTCACATATTTGTTTCTGTAACTCAATATAATATCTCTGCTACCATTGCAGGTCAAGTACAAAACACATCAAGATCTGGGAAAGGTTGAAAAAAGTGACCGAAGAGAAATAAAGAAGGTCTCAGGAGATATCATAATCACAAACAGAGCCATGAGTATATCCATGGGTCTAACTTTAGGCTGTGCAACACAGATAACAATTAAAACAAAGATATCACAGATGTGTATTGTTTTATTATTTTACTAATTTCAGTCATTGGATTGCAGCCATGATGGTGCATGAATTTCAAAGGATTTTAGTTGCTTACATTGAATCCAGTTCTTTGTCAAGTACATAACTTATTGACCTCAGGAGAATGAAAACTAGATTCAACATGATTGGAACCTGAAGGCAGAATGTAAAGGAATGCAACGAAGTACCATAATATTTGTTTGATACTCTAATGACTGTCATTTGCCTATACATACATACATACATACACACACACATACATATATACATACATACACACACACACATACATACATACATACATACATACATACATATATACATATATGCATACACACACACATATACATGTGTGTATGCATATATATTTCTGTATGCACATGTGCATGGTGTCTGTGTGTGTTTGTGTCTGTAATTATGTTTGTTGTTTGTCTGTGACTTAGTGGATTAGCAAATTCGATTGATAAAGCAAACAAGAGACTCAAAATAGTTACATTTAAGTACTTACAAATAATACAGCA
Source organism: Octopus bimaculoides (assembly GCF_001194135.2). Classification (NCBI taxonomy): domain Eukaryota; kingdom Metazoa; phylum Mollusca; class Cephalopoda; order Octopoda; family Octopodidae; genus Octopus; species Octopus bimaculoides. The sequence continues at coordinate 36,198,287 of NC_068991.1, read as the reverse complement.
GGATACCTGCTGTTGTCCAATGACTGAAACCAGTGAATACACAATCAGACACACACACACATACACAAACACACACTTATATATATAGTTGTTGAAGAATCATAAGTCAGAAAAAATGTGCACTCATATATTTGCTAATAGAGTGGACATATTAATCAAAGTATACATTATAATAGATCTGTTACTGCTGATCTTACTAGTCAGATTCACACTGGATATTAAAACACAATCAAATAATACAGCATGCTCTTCAGAGCTGCCAGCTTTGAAAAGCTTGCAATATTACTTAACCATGCTGTCATCTAACAACCACTAACACTCAGTTTAATACCCAGTGATATGATCAGTTGTAATAGATCTATAATACTGAATACTTTGAGTATTATTCATATATATATATATATTATTTCTCTCTCTCTCTCATATATATATATATATATATATATATGTGTGTGTACAAACATATACATATACACACACACACACATATATGTATGTGTATGTGTGTGTGTGTGTGTGTGTGTGTGTGTGTGCATGTTAATGTCAATATTAATGTTCATGTAACATTTATTTCATAACAAACAAGATTATGAAAAAGTGGTAAATTGAATAGAATAAATATCTTCTCTCCCACCTCACTACGCTTTATCTATTCTATTTATATATATACACACACATACATGTATATATATACATGCACACATCAACATTTATCAAGGTATATGATACCACTTATCTCATTGTTCATTCACTCATCTATGTCTTTGTTATTGTCATTAGTGTACCAATGTAATTATTGCATACACCCACATTATGAACATTGACCTACTATCAACAGTACAAATATTTTGTACATGTATATTTCAAGAATTCCATTCATATATATATATATATATATATATACACACACACAACTACATACATACTTACATACATGCATAATAACATCCATACATACTATATACAGACCATAATAGATATATATAAGCACATATGCACATACATCGCACAGGCTTTCACAGAATTTTTAAACAACAAATTTTGTGCATAAGGCTTAAATCAAACCAAGGCTGTAGAAGAAAACCAGTGCCCAAGGTCCTGAGTAATGCAATCAAATCTGGAAGCAAATGGTGGCAAACATTTGTACCATGTTCTTATGTCTGTGCATATGGTGAATAAGTGTACATATGTGCCTGCATATATATGTATGTATGTATGTATGTATATGAGAGAGAGTGATAAATAGACAGATATATTTACATTTACGTGTGTGTGTGTGTGTGTGTGTGTGTGTGTGTGTGTGTGTGTGTGTGTGTGTGTGTGTGTGTGTCTGTGTCTGTGTCTGTGTCTGTGTGCATTTACATTATTGCAATTAACATCACAAACTAATCCTTTATCAGAGTCTCCTCTATTGCTAGTATTTAAACTAGTTCTCCAGTTTGAAAATACTTTCTCCTCCCTCCCACAATTCTTGGAGGCCTTATAAAGTGTAATGAGACTGTCCTTCTCTCATGACAAAGGAAAACAACAGAGAATATATATTAATTTGTTTCTGTGTGAATGCATACAAAGATTTAGAGCAGTGGTTCTCAAACATTTTTTTATCTATGGACTCCTTTGATTACATTTCTGTTTTGTTGGACCCCACCCCCATAACCATTCAATATTTTAAGAATAGTTTTATAAAAACTTCTTTTAAACTTCCTGTTTTGTTTTTCACATATTTATTTGTATAGGTTGAACATTGTAAAATGTTTGAGAAAGAAATTTAGCTGTTTCTTGCAATAAGTACATCTAAAGTAAAAATTTTTCAGGGACCCTTAAAACACTATTGTGGATCCCCAATTACTATTTTGTTTGCATGAACTCCACAAAATCTTATATGAACCCTCAGGGTTCAGACCACTGGTGGTAGAAGAAGTTGATTCTTCTGTACTGGTAATTTTTAATTATGTTTGTTTACTATATTCACTGTTTCTGCAATTTAGTTTACTTACTATTACTTATTAACTTAATGTTGATTCACATATTTCCATCAGCTATATCCATTTGATTATGTAAACACCTTACAATGAACTTGTGAAGAATCACCACCTTCATAATACCGTAACTCACAATGGTAAACCCCGCCCTACCTTTTGCCAAGCACCAACCCTACCAAGACCAATATAAGCTACCATTATCAAAATTGCAACTGTACTACCTTCTAACACTAACAACAGCTGCACATTCATAATGTGTGCCATAGATATCAATACAACCATCATTCCTATTATTACCACAGCAAAAACTATCAGCTTCAGCCCTTCCCCACCTCCATCAACATTATTTCTACCTAATACAGCGTATCAACATGTCAGTTTCAATGCAATCATCTTCAGGCAGAAACAGGTGTATGCTTTAGCTTAAATTATTGTTGATGATATTGGTTTTTAGATACACAACAGTTTTGTATTATTATTATTATTATTATTATTATTATTATTATTATTATTATCATTATTATTATTATTATTAAGAAATCTTATTTTTGTTGCATGCATTCACTGCTCGGCGTTGGCAAATAATGAAATGATTAATTTGTTTTTTCATGTAACATATACTTCTCAATGCTAGCATGGCTTAGATAGGAGTAACTTCAAGGCAGAATTTTTTATGAGTGGATACACTTCTTATACACTATATATGTATGTAGACACACTGCACACATACCACATGCATGTATAGTGGTGGAAATAGGGCAGATTGGTAGAAGCTACTGTCAGGTGTTGATCTTCAGAATATTCCCTGATAGCTTAATAGAAATTGTGGCAGTGGAGGAAACTGAAGATAGTGAGGGTATCTCTAACTATTGATACCATGGTTACGCCAAACAACAGCTGAAGATAGAATGTCTTCAAGTACAGATTATATGGAGATAACTTGAAAGTAGGCATGTATTTGTAAATGCTGTGCCAGAGAGAGTGTAATTTTACATATACATACACGTGCATTCACTGTCCATTTTACATATACACACACACATCCATATACATGCATTCGCTGTTGGGATGTACAAATAGTAATGAGGCTAAGTTGTATTAATTGCTTTACTTTTTCGTTAAGTATGTAATATAATCGCTTGATATATTTATCACTTCTCATTCATAGCTCGTTTGTAACCAATATTATAGTATTCCTTTCAGCATGCATTAATATTCTTGTAATGTATACATATTTAAGCATTGTATTGCTTTTAGTAAAATTTTCAAGTTCAAAATAACATTTTCATTAATCTTTTAGATACTTAAAGACTTTCTTCCCTATTTTCCCACACACTTTCACCATCCCCATCACCACTATCATAATGTTAAACATGCACGATGTCCTCACCCCAGCTACTTAAGTTTGTAATCCATTTGTTTATTTATTTTGCCCTGAATGTTTGAGGATCTGGAGAAATGGCAGTTCAGTAACAGTAATATTAATATTTGTATATTTGATAACGTACAAGAGAAGTCTGCCTAAATTTAGGAAACTAAGCAGTTACTTGATCAACCATCAATCTAGTGAACACAGAAACCAGATTGACTACATACATTTTCACTATAAAATATGATAGATAGATAGATAGATAGATAGATAGATAGATAGATAGATAGATAGATAGATAGATAAATAGATAGATAGATAGATAGATAGATAGATAGATAGATAGTTGAATTGCAAAGTGTTTCCTTGTTGAAGAATGTATGACCCAACATAGGTTAATGGTTTCTAACTTCAAAGTTAGAGCTACAGAGACTCAGAAACACAAATCAGTTTTGAAAAGGAAGATATGGAAACTTAAAGATTCATTGAACGGTCAGAGATGTAGAGAAGTGCTCACTGAAATGTTTGGTAAGAGGGAGAAAAAACTAGACATATAATGTAGACGACAACAGAAGTTTTTGCAGGACAACTTACGGAGGACGACAGGTGCAAAGTTCTAGCCAGACCAAGGTTGATGTGGTGGTGGATCAAGGAAAGTGACTGAGCTATAAAAGCAAAGAGACAGGTTTGGAAGTATTGGAAGAACGGAGGCAGTGGAGAACTATATCAAGTAGTTAGTGGCAGCTTTATCCAGCAGAAAAGAAAAGTTTTGCCAATATTCTACAACGTAAAGACCAGGGACATGAAGCAAGACAGAGTATCAGAAAAAAATTGAGACATCGTGGGAGAGACATGTGTACAGATGGATAATTGTACGTTTTCACTGAACAGAAGTGCTACTATGAAAGCCTTCTCAACGTGGGGAATGCATGGGTGAAAAGAGAGTCTTCTAAATGTGAACATGACAAAGAGACTCGCCATTTATTTGACAGTGCTATGAGAGATGAAGTAATTACAGATAGGAAGACAAGGAAAGCCCCTAGTCCACCAGGAATTATTGCTGCAATGCTTAAAATATCTGGACTAGTTACCCATACAGGAACCATACCTAACAACTGGTGTAGAAGCATAATAGACAAGAGTAAAGATGATGCCTAAGAAAGAAATAATTATAGAGGTATAACCAGTGCAAAGTATGGACACATAAGAGGTGCAGTGGCGGGCAATAGATTTTCTTGAATGCCTAGGGATATGGTTGGAGGTATTAGATAGTTTTTGTTATCTACGTGATCTAATTAGCAGTAGAGAAGGATGTCCTGAAAGAATAGTTTTCCGGCTAGAGAAAATTCAATTGTTGCTAATGAATAGTTTCTCTCTCAAAGTGAAAAACAGACTGTATGAATCTTTTATACAAACAACAATGTTGCATGGTAGTGAATCGGGTGTGGTGAATGCATTGGATATGTGAAGACGAGAAAGGAATGAAGTTAGCGTGGTCCACTAGATGTGCAACACCACTGTACACAAAATGATGTATTGAGATAAAATTAAGTATAAGAGGTATCGGATATAGTGCACCAGAAAGAAGTCTGTGCTGGTATGATTATATAATGCGTACGGATGAGAATAACAGTATAAAGAATTGACGATCGCTAAACGTGGATGGAACATGTAGAAGAGAGAGAGAGAGAACCAGGAAGACGTGAGACGAAGTAGTGAAGACAGACCCCCGAGTACTTAAGCCCCACGGAAGAGATGACAAAGTTGATAGGCGATTCGCAGACCAATCTATCTCAGCCAAATACAAGATCCTAAAAGCATATCATTAATGCCTTGTGTCTCTGCACCCGATTTTTTCTACCCGTCAAGTCTTCCCCACATCTCGTCTTCATAACACTCATCACTCCTACATCTTTCTAACTTCGGCACTCAGTTACATTAATATCTGCCATCGACACCCCTTCCCCCACTTTTTTCTCACTCACTATATCTACCACCTACGTAGCTCTGAGTGCTGTCTTTGTCATTGTACATCCTCTCTCCCTCTCTTTCTCTCTTTTTCTCTCCCACTCCACACACTTCACATCATCTCCCTATTTCTCATCTCTGTACGGTTTTATTACACTGTTGCTCTCCATCTCTCTTTTTTTCTGTATTACCACCTATCTCCCACCCTGACCCACTTCGATTTCCCTTCACCTTTCTCCCAAACTGAGATTCACCACTGTCTACATCTTCGCCCCTGTTCACCATTTACTGCATACCCCTCTATTCCTGTTTCTAACTGTTTGTCACTCTCCTTTCACACACTTGTGAATCTATCCACCCAGCAATCTTTGATGGCCGAGTGGGTAGGTGTCTATTCTTTGTCCAATTCCCTCTTTATTCACTTTCTTCAATTTTGAGGGTACGCCCTGATACCTCATCTTTACCATACTCTCTTTCTAGCTGGAGTAGCCATGTATTTCCGCTACAACGAGACATCTGTTTATGTCACCCTTCATACTTTAACTTCTCGACCTTGCACAAAGACAGCTCCTTCAATAATGCATCGCCACTCATTCGAGGGATTGTGTCGTGTACTAGTGACTTCACTAGCGCCGGTGCTACGGAAGAAGGCACCCAGGAAACGCTGTAAAGCAGTTAGCATTAGGAAGGGCATCTAACCCATAATAGAATGGAATTCAGATGTTAAATGATGATCATGACGATGGTGATGATGCACACAGACACACACATATTAGCACACTAATAAAAGCAATTATATGCATGATTGTACAAAAGTGTATGTGTGTGTGTGTGTGTGTGTGTGCGTGTGTGTGTGTGTGTGTGTGTGTGTATAAACAAACATATATTCTTTTATTCTATTTTTTTTAGTCATTTGACTGCGGCTATGCTGGAGCATCACCTTTAGTCGAACAAATCGACCCAGGACTTATTCTTTGTGAGTCTAGTACTTGTTCTATCGGTCCTTTTGCCGAACCACTAAGTCACAGGGTCGTAAACACATCAACATCGGTTGTCAAACGATGGTAAGGACACACATACAATCTCTCTCTCTCTCTCTCTCTCTCTCTCTCTCTCTCT